>NW_026873883.1:0-15309 GCF_032173495.1 Musca vetustissima
AACCCCCTTGAGGTGTCCGCAACCCTTGGGTCCCCGCGATCTAGCTCATTAGTAAACCCCTTGAGATGTCCGCAACCCTTGGGTCCCCCGCGTCCTGTCTCGTTAGGAACCCCCTTGAGGTGTCCGCAACCCTGGGGTCTCCGCGATCTAGTGCAGTAGGAACCCCCTTGAGGTGTCCGCAACCTTTGGGTCCCTCGCGATATTGCAGTAGGGACGCCCTTAAGGTGTCCGTAACCCTCGGGTCCCCGCTCTTCGTGGTCCATCAGGAATTTTCTTAAGGTGTCCATAGCCCTTGGGCCTCTGGCATCTCGGCCGCAGCTTTGGTGTCGCAGCCCATCATCCAGACGCTGACAGGAGCACTTATCCAGGTCTCCCCAAGGAAGGACTTATTTGGAGTACTTATCCAGGTCTCCCCCTAGGACAGGCCCATTCCGAGTTCGGATCCAGGACTTCCCAACGGACTTAAGAACGAGTTACCGGTGTACTTAGCCAGGTCACCGCAGAAGGAAGATCGTTACTCCACTGGTTACTTTGAAATTAAATATAATAAAAACTTTGTTCCTCACCAAACCCAAACAACTAAATAAATCTAACCATTTGCCTAAAAGCCAAATCTATCTGCGTTATCACTCTCTCGGTCACTCCTATAAATTTCTGTGGCAGACCCTGGTCACCGTGAGCTATCCCAGCAAACCGGTGGGAACTTGTGTCGTTACAGAGTTAAGATATAAAACAGGCATTTACAATTAAAAGAACGTATACGGCGTCAACATTGTTTAAATTTTCCCCCTTAACTGTCAAAAACTATATTTAGAATATATGGCAAACATATACAAATCTATAACGGCAATCTGAAAACTAATTATCAATATGTTTAAAACCGAAATATACCTATAATTAAGGTAAGACAACATTTGCCGGGTCAGCTAGTTTATACTATAAATTATGATTTATACTATAAATTATGATACTCCGCCTGTACATCTATTGCTATCATACTACCTTCGGAGGTTATCAAGATACAGTACTAAAATGTCGATATAAAAACCACTTGGGATATTGAGAGTTTAGGGAAAATACTCATAATTAATAAATATACTCAACAACATATATTAAATCTTGAAGATGTATTTATAACAACTATTTTATTGTATAAAAAATGTTTCTTCATTTGAACTATTTATCATCGTATGAATAATATTGTATTAATTTTGTGTCTTTCTCCCTCGCAGTTTCCTCAGGACCGTACAATTGTAGGACGCGTTTTACGCATATAGAATAAACATAGAAGGTAAGTAACAATACAAAAATAACTTAACAAAAACATTGTACATATACTTTTCCGCAAAGTGAGATGGGGATAAAACAAAAAGTTTTGAAATTTATTGTTTGCATTAAATGCATTATTGTCCAAAGTACAAATGGTGGTACTCTTGCAAACCATAACAATTTGTAAAGAAAAACAAAACAGTATGGAAAGTAATAAAGTCGGACTCTCCCGACTATATGATACCCTTCACCAATTTGGGTATATTGTACATATGTACCCTTACAGCTGCATGTCAATGTTCCCTCGATGGAACATACTTATTTTTTTGTGCAACCTACGATACATTTAATTTCATTCGGGTAGACTTAGAGTCATCTGCGTATCATGGGCCAAATTTATGGAAAACGATTTATACCAATTGATGCACGCTATTCGGTATGCTGCATTGTGAACAATTCTTAATATATATGGAAGCTATGGCTACATCTCCAGAAATTTCAACAAAACGCAATAACGCCATTCAAGTTTCAATTTGATACGTTGTGCAAAATGTCGTGTTACTCGGACAAACATTAGGAGTTTGGTGCACCAATTATGTAAAATCGGACGAATATGTATATGTGGGAGCTGTATCGGAATCTGAACCGATTTTTCCGAAACTTGCCACATATCATACTAGACTCAATTCAGTACGCTATGCCGTATTTGTGCAAATCGATGGATATATAGCAACTTTTTGCACCATTTACATAAAATCGGACGAAAATATATATGAACCGATTTTTACCAATTTCAATGGGGTTCGTCCTTGGGCCAAATACATGAGTCGTGCCAAATTTCATCCAATCGAATCATACATACATCGAATCGTACACAGTTTACAATATAACAGCATGCATCCATAGAATGTGAAAAGAACAATACCTCGCTGAATTTTTATTGTTCAGTTTTAGTAGTAAGTTCGCATCACGTATACAACCATGTTGAAATTTGTTACCTGCATAACAATTAATTAAAGGTATGCCAAGAGAGAAATACTGCGGGTCGAAAATTTTCAGATGAATAAAAATGTCCCACCTATAAATATCAGCGAGGAAATTTTTCTATAAACAAGTATTGTTACACCCTTCACAATGTGGGATGCTTTAAAATTAAAAACAAATTGAACCTTTATACGGGGTATATACGTAGTTAGCTGTTTGTGCTCTGAGAAAAAGTAGGTAGCAAATTACGTACACACATGATGAAAAGGTTGGCAAGGAACTTCAACGTACCGAAAATTAAGCAGAAGCTTTGTAGTTGGATGCTATAAAAATCATAGACAAATTCCCTTCTGGCTGTAATATTGTTGTGTTCTTATTACAGAACTCCTATAGGAACTCACGCGGTAATTTCCAACAATACCCACATTTCCCTTTGAAATAAATTTATTTGTTTCCATGCAATAACATACATACCCTGCTTTCATTCATCGTATTGTTATATAGCAACGTAATTAAAATATGTCCATAAAGATATAATAACTACCATTTCCCAGGATATCGTTATCAATTCGAAATTAAAAACAATAATATTCTCAAAATTACTCTGACTTAATGACTCTACTTATTTAATACAATAGGTTTGCTTTGCTTTATTTCATATCTCTCATGAGGTTTTCTTTTTAATTTCATTCATTTCTTTGTGAGCATTCATAAAACGTTGCCCCGTAACCCAGCAAATAATATGTGAAAAAGAAAATGAAAATAGTACACAAAAATTAAATATTCACCTCAGTGACTTCTTTGATTAAAAGAAATAAAACAAAATAGATACATTTGGATGCTGAAGAAAATAATCCCAAACTAGTGAAAAAGCGTTAAGTTCAGCCGGGCCCAACTTTGGATACCCTCCACCATAGATATACTGACAGGTACTTGAAATGAAAATATAGGAAAAACCAGTAAGGAAAGTAGTAATGTCGGACTAGGCCGTCTATATTGTACATATGTATCCTAACAATTGCATTTCTATGTTCCCTCTTTCTCCAACCTATCCTTAGTTTAATTTCATTCGAGCAGATTTAGAACCGTCTGCGTAACATAGGGAAAATTTATGGAAAACGATTTATAGCAAAATTGATACACGCTCTTCGGTACGCCGCGTTGTTAAAAATATAATATATATGTGGGAGCTATATCTAGATCTGAACCGATTTTCACGAAAATTAACACACAACTTTTAAGATTTAATTAAGTATGCTATGCCAAATTTTGTGCAAATCGAAGCATATCAAGGGACTTTGGTGCACTATTTACCTTGAAGTATATATAGACACTTTGGTACACCATTTACCTTAAATCGGACGAAAATATATATGGCAGCTATATCCAAATCTGAACCGATTTTCAGGAAACTTGACACACATCATTCTAGACCTAATTCATTACGCTGTGCCAAATTTCGTGCAAATCGAAAGATATATAGGGACTTTGGTACACCATTTACCTTAAAACGGACGAATATATACGTGGGAGCTATATCTAAATCTGAACCAATTGATCCCAATTTAAATAGGGTTTGTCGTTGGGCCAAATAAGTGACCTATGCCAAATTTCATCCATAGCTTCTATATCTGACCAAATGTGGATCCAATTTCATTTTGCTGGTCGGTTAAAAATGCGACGTCTGTTAGGATTCATGTGTTCCTTACTGCCTTTGGTATAGAGATTTATTATCATATAGGACTACAAAATATCAAGTTGTAGCAAATTCGGTTGAAAACCGCGCTCAAGAACCCCAAAATACCGAAAATTGGCCGTACCCTTATAAGGGGGCTATAAGGTATATAGGTACAGCCAATTCGGTGGAAAAATACGATCAGTTATATGAGGGCTACCGGAAAAAGTGGACTTATATTTTTAGCGAATTCGGTTGAAAAACGCACTCAAGAACCCTAAAATACGTTTTGGGGGTACCCTTATTTGGGGGATACCCTTATATGGGAGCTATGCCTCAACGTTGACCGATATATCCGATCTTCGAAGACAAACATATGTAAAATTTCAGCACCCTATCTCCATTCCTCCAGAAGATAGCGTGATTACAACAAACGGACGGGTAGGGCTAGATTGTCTTAGAATCTTACCCTGATAAGAAATATATATGGGAAATTACAAAACTCTTTTAAAAATCCATAAAAAAAATTTAAAAATTTTTCCGAGCACATTTATGGTTTTTGGTACATAGGGTAGGAAAAATATGCTGAATCGAAATCTGTTCGCGTTCACAAATTCGGATGCTGCACACAAAAGTTATAGCGGTTTTAAATTTTGTATTTCAAATATAAATTAAATGAATTCCTATTTGTTGTAATTCACGAGTTTCTTCACAAATGGATAAACACATTTGTTTTCTTTCCATACTTGTCAAATCACATTGAAATAGTCTCGGAAAACACATAGAATCATGAAGATATCGGAAAATAAAATAAATTAATTTTTAATTAAGCCAAACGTTTATTTAATTTTCGATTTTTCTACCCTTCACCACAGTGTGGTAAAGGGTATTATGTCTTTGTGCATATGTTGTAACAAGGAAAAATAATCGAGATAGACCCATGGTTCCTTTTGAGAATATGCTTAGAATCACTTTCTGAGTCGATTTATGCATGTCGGTTTACTTAGAGATAAAGATCGCATATTTAATTACGTTCAATTTCATGTCAATGTTCCTTAGAAAAGGCGACGTCTGTTAGGATACATGTGTAGAATATGCCCAAAGTGGTGAAGGGTATCATATAGTCGGCCCAGACCGACTTTACTATTTTCCTTAATGGTTTAGTATGGTTAAGGGAATACAGGTTTACCCTTAATCTACTAAAACATACGACGCTTTCTTCTGCAAATTCATTTAGGTAATTGTTAAATATCGGTAGATTCCTCTGTTAGAATTTTCAACTTTAAAAATGACTAAATATATTGCAGTTAAAGTATATAAAAATGATCAACATTAGAAAGCTCGCAGTTCCCGTATTCGTTGAAATCAGTTCATGCGCATGCGTTTTTCATATAAGCCGAATCAATCTCTTAATAATTATGCATTTTTCGATGTTTCATTTTGCGGCCAAAGTGTGCCGCTCGATGCACTTTAATATGCAAAAACCGTAAAAATACATACAAATGAAGCAAGTGCATTCGATTTCTATGCGCATCAAATTTTAGTAATCTCCTATGAAAATACACAAAAGTACGTCTGTTTTAAAAGAATTGGTTAAGTATAGTGGATGTGCCACCATAATCAATTTTAGATAAAATAAGAATATTATTCGCGTATCGATGTATTTATACCTTTCACCACACTGTGGTACAGGGTATTATGTCTTTGTGCATATGTTTGTAACAGGCAAAAGGAAACGAGATAGACACATGGTTCCTTTTGAGAATATGCATAGAATCACTTTCTAAGTCGATTTATGCATGTCCGTCCGTCTGTCTGTCTGTCCATGTTAAATTGTAAACAAAGTACAGGTCGCATTTATGATCCGAATTGGATGAAATTTGACATAGGTCACTTATTCGGCCCAAGGACGAACCCTATTGAAATTGGAAAAATCGGTTCAGATTTAGATATAGCTCCCATATATATTTAACCGATTTATTGTAAACGGTCCCTATATATCTTTCGATTTGCACGAAATTTGGTACAGCCTAATCATTTAGGTCTAGAATGATGTCTGCCAAGTTTCGTGAACATCGGTCCAGATTTCGATATAGCTCACATATATAGTTTCGTCCGATTTCATGTAAATGGTGCCCCAAAGTCCCTATATATCTTTTGATTGGCACGAAATTTGGTATAACGTGCTGAATTAAGCCTAGAGTGATGTATGCCAAGTTTGGAGAAAATCGGTCCATATTTAGATATAGCTCCCATATATAGTTTCGTCCGATTTCATGTAAATGGTGCCCCAAAGTCCCTATATATCTTTTGATTTGCACGCAATTTGGTACAGCCTAATCATTTAGGTCTAGAATAATGTCTGCCAAGTTTCGTGAAAATCGGTCCAGATTTAGATATAGCTCCCATATATAGTTTCGTCTGATTTAATGTAAATGGTCCACCAAAGTCCCTAAATATCTTTCGATTTGCACGAATTTTGGCATAACGTACTTAATTGAGCCTAGAATGATGTCTGCCAAGTTTCGTGAAAATCGGTCCAGATTTAGATATAGCTTAAAGTAATTGACGTACTAAGGAACCAATAGGAACAGAACGTTCTGAAATTAGTATAACCTAACCTGTGACAAGTTTATTTGAAATCGCTCAATATTTGGATAGAGCTTCTATATATATATATATATATATATTCGCCCGATTTCAAGTAAATTGGGCATCAAACTCCTTATGTTAGTCAGATTGACATCAAATTTTGCACAACTTACAAAATTGAGCATAGAATTACGTAGTTGCGTTTTCTAGAAGTGCAGACATAGCCCAACGGATGAAATATTTACATTTGTTTGAAGTCGATTGACATACTTCATGGATAGATCTAGGTAGATTCACATTTAGATAAATATCACATTTTTTTCATCCAATTTTATGTTATAGTCCTGTTTAATATACCCATAGTGGTGAAGGGTATCATATAGTCGGCCCCGTCCGACTTTACTACTTTCCTTACTGGTTTTTACCTAATTTCACACAGATTCGCGAATATGATAACACAAGCATGAATGCAGGTAAAATCAATTCAAAGAAAAACGCGATTATATACGCGCATTAGTCAAAATAAGTTTTTGCAGTTTTTCCTACATTCAATGTACCTATATCCGCCGTTTTATTGGACGGAATTGAACATGGCTGGGCTCATTATGTAATTCATTATGGTAATTTCAATACCATTTTCCTACTATGTCTCAAAGTTATTTTTGAAATATACCGAGCTCTTTCGTGATTTCATCTATCAGACAGGTCTCCGTTGAATATATTTTGTGACACTGCACCGCTTGATATCATACAATTTGGATATTCTACAATTTTAACCGGTTCCGTCGTTTCAAACTGGTTAAAATTGTATATACCCGCGACAAATGTCAGTTGTTGTAAACATTAACCTGCCATGTGTATGCTATTTTCCATGTCTGTGTAGTCAGGGTCCATATGTGTGCCCATTTACAAGGGCTATTTTATAATATATGCAACACTAGGTGTAACCTGACGCCATTTAACATTTCCATTGTAATGTTTGTATAAACCGGCTGAGTACAGCTCGTCATATGACCATTTGTTGTCCTCTTTACAGCGAATTGTAAAAATCAATTTCTAAAAAAGAATGGTATTAACTCGAGAACATTTCCGTGAGATAAGAGTGTATCGGTGAACTAAAATTTGTATATGGCGATGAATTCCTCGTAACCGACGGTCGATCATGGACGAAAGTCGTGAATGTCGTCCAAACCGGCCGTTGTGCCACAGCATTGATGCCGTGTGTGAAATTATGTTAAATGCTCGTCAAGTGACACACCGTGATACCATGATATCGAGATATCATTAGTTATTACCTGCATCAGCATACATTCGAACGCGGCATGAACTCCTGACGGTAAAAACATTGTTCTCGGAGAACACATGGACAGGAGAACACATGGACATTTTACACATTTTTGTTGTGTTAAGCATAGAGCAGGGATGCAAAAGTTGCTACAATTGTACCAATTTTAGCACTATTTAGAAGTCAAAATTACAATAGCACCCCAATGACATATTTAGCACTATTTCAAAATTAAATCAAATTATTCTCACTTAAAAGTATTATAAGTGCTTAAACATACAATATGAAATGAATCGCCATCCCCGCTGTTGTTACGAATGGATGAATTTGCCATAGCTTAAACTTAGTGTCCTATGCCGCTTCAAAATTCAGTTTAGCATAGGTTGCAGAATGACATGTGTAGGGATTGATGTTAGTCGGTTTAGATATAGATAAAGATCACATATTTAAGTTCGTTCAATTTCATGTCAATTTCCTTCGAAAAGGCGACGTCTTTTAGGATACATATGTAAAATATACCCAAAGTGATGAAGGGTATCATATAGTCGGCCCAGCCCGACTTCACTACTTTTCTTACTGGTTATAAACTAAACTATTTTTGTTCTTACAATATGTACTAAGAATCTATATATGTAAAAATGGAGCCAAAAAATGTATACTAATTCATCAATTGAGAACGACTGGACCGATTTGACTCAAAATTTCTTTCAGTTGTCGGTAATTACGGTAGGAAGGTTTTTATGAAAGAAAATTTTGAGAAAATCCGCGAAAATCTTGCAAAAATTATTTTAAAGAAACGGCTGGACCGATTTGACTTAAAGTTTCTGTTAGTAGTCTGTATTTGAAGTGGGAAGGTTTTAATAAAATAACATTTTGAGAAAAATCCGCGAAAATGTTGCAAAATATATTTTGAAAGATAATAGCATTTCAACACATCTTATATCGAAACTTTATGGTTTCATCCCTTCGTAGTTCTTTTTGGACATATTTTGGGCGAAAATTATGGAAAATTCTCAAAATATGTTAATTTTCTACAATTAATTGGATTGTCGTTGCCTTGAAAAAAAAACTATCTATGTATATATGTACATATGTATATCTATATATATTATGTATATACAAATGAATTGCTGTTCGTTAGTCTCGCTAAAACTCGAAAACGGCTGAACGGATTTATTTGATCATAGTCTTGAAATGTTCGTGGATCTTCATGGTAGGTTTAAAAGGTGAGAAAAATTTTTCAAAAAATATTATGAAACATATTTGCATATCCACGAATTTAGTATCAAGCTATTTTGTTTGCACAATGTCATAGATGTTATTTTTAGATATTTTGGGCGAAATTTGATAGCGTATCATTCCTTTAAGCCTAAATTTGTCAATTATTGAAAAATTTCAAAATAATTTATTTATTTTTTTCAATTGGATTGACATTGTATTAAAACTTTTTTGTGAGAATACAAAAAATAATTGAGAAGTATATCATTGAATGTATACACGATCATTGTATGTACCCGGTTTTCTATAAAATCCACGTACATTTTGGGACAAATGCAAGGATGAAAATCAGAAGACAGTCGGAATAGAGTTCTGATTCTAAGATTCATGCCCTATATTATTTTCTTGAAATGCCACGAGAAATATCAAATCAGGTGGTACCATTATATGGTTGTTATATGCCTAATTGTTGGTTAATGTCATTGAACTTATAAACACAACAGTTCGCACATACCAAATACCAAAAATGTGTATCACAGAGAAAACTTATATACTAATATCTTTGCAGATTTCTACATTAACTTCATATGGAAAGAGAAAATTACCAAAAACACATGATGTTACCAATCGTATTGCAAATACCTCAATATGTCAACTACTGATATATTAAATGAGGACATCTTATAACATGTAAAAATGTTGTTAAGGTCGAACTTTGTAGATTTCCTAAATCGGTGGGGACAATGTTTCAGCACTTTGTGGTAGTAGGTTGTCCATGCTCTGAAAAAATAATGTTTAAAATTATAGGCATGCCGATAGTTAAACGGGAAATATTTATGGTGCCTTTTTAATACGTTAGGCGAACCCAATTCGGTCAACGTCTTTACAATACCGGAAATGGAGCTATATGGATATATATTAATTTTTGGTAGAAATATTTGACACCACATGAGAAAATACCGAAGAATGGGGGATACCATTATATGGGGATACCCCAAAACTTGGACCAATATTGATCATTTTTGATAAAGAGGTTTTGATCATCCAAAATTAAATATAACGGTCCCTTTCTTGAAACACTGGACGAACTCTCCAAAATACCGAATATTGTGGTTACCGTTATATGGGAGCTACCTCAAAGAGTGGACCAATATTGATAATTTTAGTAGGATTAATCGACCATATAAATGATCCAAATGCCAAATTACAGCCGATTATATTTAAAGACGTGCCCTAATCCCCCATAAAAAAAAATGGAGTACTATTATATGGGCGATATTTGGAGGCATGGGTGAATATAAAATTACAGCCAAATTCGGAATATGAGGGATACCGTTGTATGCGGATATTCGAATTCTTGGGCCAATAATGATCATTTGATATAATAATTATGTTGAATATTGGGTGCTACCCTAAAAAGTGAACGAAAATGTAACATTTCCAATACCAAATAGTACAAATGTATGTAAGTATGTATATATAGAATGTATGTGCAAATTTCAAAGTTCTATATTAGATCGTCTTCCGTCACATGGAAGTCTTATAAATATATTGGGAAAAATTTAATTTAATCCTGAAGTCAAACTTATATGTGCATTTAAATGTTTTTAATTTAAATTTATTATCCACGAATTAAATAACTAATCAACTTATATCCACCAAATCTTTAGAAGACAACAAGACTCGCTCATAAACATAAAATTTTAGATATTCAGTACTGTAATGTTATTTTATGTTTGTGCGGGCAAATACCAAAGTATTACAAAAATCTGTGGGTGGTATAAAAACCAACCTAAAATAACGAAAATTATACATCAACTATATTGATAGGCAAGACAACGTTTGCCGGGCCCGCTAGTTATAAATAATATCAATTTAGAAATGCAGCCTGAGGATGCCAGAATGCATGTAGAAGTTATTAAGTCTTGCAAAAGCAATATATCTACATAAATGAACTAAAGGAAGATATATCTATTTATATATCATAAATTTTTAGAGGATTATTATCTATTCCACATTCATCTGCAGTTGTGGAAAGATTATTTTCATATCAAAAACAAAACCAAAGAAAGGGAAGGACTATATGTTTCGATTGTTTCAAATCTTATCTAAACGAAGGATTTGCTGCTAACGATACATAAGAATATGTTGCAAAAAAGTTTTACTTAATTGACCATTTTATATACAAGACTTATAAATACGAAGAACAAATGAATTTGTATGTACCTTTTTGTTAAGTTTCAAGAGTTCATCTTATCTATGTGTATATAAATATGAATTCTTTGTGTATGTTTCTATTATTTGTTAATAACAAACAAATTTTATTAAAAAATATATAAAAAGTACAATAGGACTTAAAAAAGTACACATTTTATTGAAAGTTAGTACAATTTAAATAATTTCATTTCACATCCCTGGCAAAAAAATCCAGGGTTTACCTAATCTTAAAGTTAGTTTATATTGCAGCTGTATAGTTTCAAAAGTCGGACGAAGCCGACTATATAATTCCCTTCACCACTTTGAGCACACACAAGAGATGCTCACATATACAATGTCCTGTCGATAGAGTAGACTGGAGGAATATTGACATGGGATCGGGCAAAATTAAATATGTGACCTAAATCGATGTATGAACCATTTGGAAATCAATCCAAACACGCATTTTGAAATCTATGCGAAGAAACATGTCAATCGAGCAGACCTGGGGTCTTTGATGTACCATTTGTATGAAATCGAAATTATGTGTATGCGGTATATGTAAATCTGGATCGATTTAAAGCAAACGTGGCATACACCATTCGGTGTATTGCAGAATAGCGCGCTGTCCAACATTTATTCTCTATGGGACAAACCTTTTGCATGAAATCAAACGAAAATATATAGGGTTATCTGATTATCTGAACATATTTTAACAAAACCCAATAATACACTTTCAATTTAATATGTTGTGCGCAAATTCGTCACAATCGGACACAGTTTGCTTATTTGGTACACCTTTTACGTAAAAAATATATCTGGGAGCTATATAAATCTGAACAGATTTTCACAAACCTAAACATATACGATTGTAGACTCAATTCAAATTTCGTGTAAATCTAACCAACAGAGGCTCTTTGGCGCACCATTTAAATCAAATCGGAGAAAAATATAAAAAGGAGCTGCGTATAAATCTGAACCGATGAAACGGGGGTTTCTGCACGTAATATAGCACGGTATTAATAATATGAAGCGGACAAATCGTCATACGTAAAGGCCCACCCTCTTTATTGCTAGTTAGACCTTTTGTAAACAAATGTCACGAAGCATTTTTGGTTAGTTAAGAACCATAGTCTAATTTTCCAACCTGAGGGTGCGTTGTTCGGTATACTATTTTCTACTGGCACCAATTTACCGTGGCATAGCTTCCATATAAAGTCATTGCGAATAAATGTTAGTATTTCACTCACCCAGCTCACTAAGGCTGACCACCACGGATATCGAGTCCCTGGTCAACCTGATTTGCCTGCACCTTCTGGGTCAATTTTCAATACCCTCGCTCGTACCTGCTTTTGTTACTGCCTTTTGAGGCAACCAATGCTCCACAATAATACACTTAATATTGATTGAAACTCCAAAGGAGACAAGTTTATTAATTACTTCAATCAGATATTTTTAAGTATACAAAACAAAAACTTTAACTTCTGCTCTTCTTGCACTTTAGTTATGGTGTCGCTCAGTTTTAACAATGCAGATGGTTTTGCGACCGTGCTCAACCATTTGCCAAATACCGGTTTTGATCTTACAAAATACTGGGCAAGAATGGAAGAGAGAGCAAGAATGAGAGAGAGAGCAAGAATTAGAAAAATATTAAACTAAGCCGGCATACTCAAGTTTATCGCCGCTATTGATGAGGAGTGGACGACGGCTATGCAAGTGCTGCCCACTTAGCGTTTTCTTGCATAGACATCCTCCTCCCCTTGGGACTAGTTCCCAATTAATAAAAATATATTTAATTCATAAAGAGAAAACAGATTAAACTAAAAATATACATATTGAATTCAGGATTTTATAAATATTAGACTTATTAAATATGTGAGGTCCAGCCTTGTTTTTGGGGGATACTATTGACCACGAGCTAACGATGAGTCACAAATAAATGTTGGTTCAGAAGTTGTTTAGTGGAACTTCTCCAAAGAATGTCCATCCAAAAATAGTTTTTTGGGCATAGGGTAAATTTGGCCTGGACACTGGAAGCGCCATATATATGCCTTCAGAAGCATCTTTCCCCAAAACTATACTTATATCTCCAGGCCGATATAATTTTGGATCAGCGACATCTTTTTCGGATATAGGCCCCTGAGGCAACGTAGATCGAGAGGAAGACTGGGCGAAGTATATGGTCCTTTCTTCGACCTCTTTATTTTGGCAGTGTATGTCAGTACTGGGTTCTGCATAGAAGTCAACATCACAAAGACGGAAGTCCCGAAGTAAGGTTTATATACAGGGAGTGGAGCACCGAAATGGATTCGACTTGTGGCTTGTAGTGGGTTCATCTCCACTCTGACCTTTATGGGTTCTTCTATTAGGCCTGGTATTTGTATCCAGACTTGTGCCGTCATCCTCATCCAATAATTATCTTCGCCTAGAGAATGTAGAGCAGTGTGGTGGGGCATGTTGCATTTTCTGCAACCTTCAATCAAAGGGCAATCCTCGACTTGGTGTGACATGCCCAAACAATTGACACAATACTGCCTGATCGAGACAAAAGTGGCTTTCTCGTTGGGTGGCATCTGGAGAAAAGTGCGACAGTGCCTCAAACCATGGCGAGTGTCGCAGAAGGGACATTTAAATTCATCGTTGTAGCTCATCTGCAATAAAGAAATTACAACAATTTAGATGATCATGCACTGAGACATACGCTCGGGTCGTGTAATGAGACAATATTGGCTGGACTGTATTTAGACGGCTATTCGGAACGGGGAAGAAGAACCAATTTATGGATAGGACGGGAAATTACCCCATTTTGAGTCTTTAGACTTACGACACGCACGCGGTCATCCTGACCTCGGTGTAGTTCTATAACCCGACCAAGCCGCCACTCATTCTGACTCATTGAGTCACAATTAATCACCACCAGATCATTAATTTTCAAGTCCGCCTGCTCCTTTTTCCACTTCGTGCGCTTATGAAGCTCTTTGAGGTACTCCGATTTCCAGCGTCTGCAGAACTCCTGAGTAATCAACTTTAGCCGCCTCCATCGGTTCAGTAGAGCTGATTTACATTCCTTCTCATCCGGTTCAGCGGGAGAAAGCAATGAGTCCCCGATGAGGAAGTGTCCAGGAGTAAGTGCGCCAAGGTCGTCAATGTTGTCGGACAAAGGAGTAAGAGGTCTGGAGTTGAGGCAGCATTCAATATTGGCCAATATGGTTGCAAACTCCTCAAACGTATGCTTAATTTGCCCCGCGATCTTTTTTAGATGACTTTTGCAACTTTTTACTCCGGCCTCCCAAAGCCCACCCATGTGGGGCGCCGCAGCAGGGATAAAGTGCCATTCGAGCTTTTGAAATCCGTATTTATTTACGGCCTCGTCCTTTGCCTCGGAGACAACCTTCGCCAAGTTAGATCGAAGTTCGCGATCAGCTCCAACAAAGTTCTTGCCGTTGTCGGAGTACATATGAAGGGGGCATCCACGCCGAGAAACGAAACGGGCCAAAGCGGCTAAAAAGGCGGGGGTAGAAAGATCGCTGACTGGCTCCAGGTGGATGGCCTTAGTGACAAAACAGACAAACAGGCATATATACCCCTTTGAGATACGACATCCTCGCCCACTAAAGTTTTTGATATCAAACGGGCCAGCAAAATCCACTCCCGTCGTACAAAATGGTCGACTAAACGTTAGTCTTTCGGGGGGAAGCGCAGCCATAAGCTGTGTTCGACGCCTCTTCTGAGTCATAGCACATTTTAAACACTTACGGTAATGTAATTTTACGAGATTCCTACCCCGTATTATCCAACACTCTAAACGCGTTGTGGCGAGAGTCAGCTGAATACCACCATGATTTGTCATGCGGTGGATGTGATCTACATAGAGGGAAGCAAATTTACTCCGATACGCCAAAATGATCGGATATCTCTCATCATACGATAGGGAAAGAGCGTTGCCTAACCGTCCGTTAGCACGTATGAGCTGATTATTATCCAAAAAGGGATTAAGAGAAAGAAGCGGGCTGCCAGATTCTAATTTTCGTCTTCTCAAGAGGCAATTATATTCCACGGGAAAGTAGATTCTCTGAGACAAAGACATCAA
>NW_026873884.1:0-15412 GCF_032173495.1 Musca vetustissima
ATGAAATTGAATGAAATAAAATATGTGACATTTATGTAAATGTGAATCTACCTAGATCTATCCAAAAAGTATGTTAATCGACTTCAAACAAATATAAATAGGTCATCCGTTGGGCTATGTCTGTACTTCTAGAAAACGCAACTGCGTAATTCTATGCTCAATTTTGTAAGTTGTGCAAAAATTGATGTCAAACTGACTAACAATTTACTTGAAATCGGGCGAAAATATATATGGAAGCTCTATCCAAATATTAAGCGATTTCAAACAAACTTGTCACAGGTTAGGTTGTACTAATTTCAGAACGTTTCGTTCCTATCCGCCTATTGGTTCCTTGGTGCGTCAATTACTTAAAATAAATCTATATTAAAAGGGAGCTATATCTAAATCTGGACCGATTTTCACGAAACAAGGCAGACATCACTCTAGGCTCAATTCAGTACGTTATGCCAAATTTCGTGCAAATCGAAAGATAAATAGGGACTGTGGTGCACCATTTACATGAAATCGGACGAAACTATATATGGGAGCTATATCTAAATCTGGACCGATTTTCTCGAAAGTTGGCAGACATCATTCTAGGCTTAATTCAGTACGTTATGCCAAATTTCGTGCAAATCGAAAGATATATAGGGACTTTGGGGCACCATTTACATGAAATCGGACGAAACTATATATGGGAGCTATATCTAAATCTGGACCGATTTTCACGAAATTTGGCAGACATCACTCTAGGCTCAATTCAGTACGTTATGCCAAATTTCGTGCAAATCGAAAGATAAATAGGGACTGTGGTGCACCATTTACATGAAATCGGACGAAACTATATATGGGAGTACGATTTTTCGAAAGTTGGCAGACATCAAGGCTTAATTCAGTACGTTATGCCAAATTTCGTGCAAAAAAGATATATAGGGACTTTGGGGCACCATTTACATGAAATCGGACGAAACTATATATGGGAGCTATATCTAAATCTGGACCGATTTTCTCGAAACTTGGCAGACATCAGTCTAGGCTTAATTCAGTACGTTATGCCAAATTTCGTGCAAATCAAAAGATATATAGGGACTTTGGGGCACCATTTACTTGAAATCGGACAAAACTATATATGGGAGATATATCTAAATCTGGACCGATTTTCTCGAAACTTGGCAGACATCATTCTAGACCTAAGTGATTAGGCTGTACCAAATTTCGTGCAAATCGAAGGATATATAGGGACTTTGGTGCACCATTTACATGAAATCGGACGAAACTATATATGGGAGCTATATCTAAATCTGGACCGATTTTTTCGAAAGTGGGCACACATCATTCTAGGCTCAATTCAGTACGTTATGCCAAATTTCGTGCAAATCGAAAGATATATAGGGACTTTGGGGCACCATTTACATGAAATCGGACGAAACTATATATGGGAGCTATATCTAAATCTGGACCGATTTTTACGAAACTTGGCAGACATCATTCTAGACCTAAATGATTAGGCTGTACCAAATTTCGTGCAAATCGAAAGATATATAGGGACCGTTTACATTAAATCGGTTAAATATATATATGGGAGCTATATCTAAATCTGAACCGATTTTTCCCAATTTCAATAGGGTTCGTCCTTGGGCCGAATAAGTGAACTATGCCAAATTTCATCCAATTCGGATCATAAATACGACCTGTACTTTGTTTACAATTTAACATGGACAGACGGACAGACGGACGGACGGACGGACATGCATAAATCGACTTAGAAAGTGATTCTATGTATATTCTCAAAAGGAACCATGGGTCTATCTCGATTATTTTTGCCTGTTACAAACATATGCACAAAGACATAATACCCTGTACCACAGTGTGGTGAAGGGTATAAAAATATACGCCTTTTATGAGAAAATATTTTTTAAAAAAAACCAAGTCCTTTCCTACACACTTGAAAGACGTATGGATCTTCTTTATAATCAAAACAACCAGCAAAGTCCATACATAGCTCCATTTTTCGTAGGGCATCCCGTAGCCTTTCAACCTACTATGACCTCGTTTTTTTTGCCCAACTTTATGACTATGTTGTTATGACTTCCATCATAACAACATTACTAGTTGTCAGACTAACTGCATGGCTGAATAGCTGACTGACTGTCTAACTGAGTGAATAAAAAGGCTTAAGAAAATTGTTTAAGTGTGTAAATATTTGTGCAACAATTTGTTGCCACCATAATCTTTTGCTACAAACACCAAACAAGACAAGTGAATAAAATAAATGTTGTCAAATGCATGCATTCCTTGGTTGGTTAAGTTTTCTTACACTTCTTTCCGTTTCCGTTTACAATGACATTATGTCAAGTTACACAAACACATACACACTACGACTGGTTTCACAAAGTGTGATGGTGAGGGGAAATCTGTTTTACTTCGTAAACATATATGAATTGTAAACAACAACAAAAAATCATACATTTCTTTGTGTGTCTGTGTCAAGAGAGAAAGAAACATCATCAGTGCCATCATCATCATCACAAAAATCTTTGGTATTCTAACTTAGCTCCTTTTTACTGCTGCTTATCGTAAAGGCAGCATTTATCCTTTTTGTGAGGGGGAAAAGACAAAAATAAATAAAACGCGAAATCAAAATAATCAGCACCTCTCATTTCTTGAGGTCTGTGTGTGAGGTAGTAAGGATTTCAATAACACAAGGGTTTTTTACTCCCTTTTTGTCTTGCCAGAAAATGTGTGTATGAGTGTCAGTCTGTTTGTTTGCTTGTTTGTTTGTATATGTATTTTCCTCGTATTTACTTAAGTGCAGTTGGCATAAGAGGATTATCTGAGTTCCAAATATCAACAACAACACCATCATCGTAGAGAGAAAAACTGGGATAATGGGAAAAAGCGTTGAAAAGTTGAAGTGTTACAACATTTTCTGTTATTTTTCGGAAAAAAATTTTATTCTGCCAATTTCAAAAGTCGTTAGCATAGCGAGTGGGAGAGCAAGTCAGGCTGTCAGATTTTTCTGCTGACAGCTGTTTTTAAGTGTTGATGTATGTTTTTGCTGCCACTTGTACTGTTGATTTTGCTCGGTTGCGATAAGAGTTCCATAAAAGGATTTGTAATCCTTGAAGTGAAATTTGTAAACTTTGTCTGTTCAGATTTTTCTTAAGGAAGGAGTATGTGTTTTTGTTATTATTTAAGAGTATTATAAAATTTATTTGTTTTAAACTTGTTTAAGTGATATTAACTTCACTTTTTCAGTATCAGCAGGCAAAGAGGTTTTCTGAATGATCCATTATTTTACTTCCCATAACCCAACGGTGGAAATAACCACCTCCATGGATCTCGGTTTGCCTTTTTATAAGATTTTATTTTAGCTATGGCAATGTAGGTCTCCAATATGTTACATTCCATTCAATAATTTTTTTAACATATATTAAAATATTCTTATAAAATTTAATACTAGCCCATCTTTAAAAAACAGGTCATACAATATCATATAATTGTAGGTTTCATTCTTCTTATATACCCTAACTCAAAGGTCTTCGCTTTTCCCTTCTATTGCAAATAAAACTCCTAACCAAAATTATGTAAATCTCCTTGTCTTCTATTTTTGGTTTTTTTCTTCTTCAAAATCCTTGTTGACAAGATTTAGCTTAACAATTCTGGCAATATATTTTTATTTTATCCCCGACCTACTTAGTCCTCAGTCATCATCGTTATTAGGCGCATTATCCTTACTTTACGTCTTACAATGAATAACAAAATCAAGGAACAAAAAGTTTACTTATACCACATGTGGTGTGAATTTGAAGAAGCAAGAAGATTCAAGTTAACAAGCAGTCACAAACACTCCATCTTAACCTCCAAAGGATAAGAGTTGGTGTTAAGTTGTTTCAGCAGACTGTCTGTAAGTGTTGGTGTTTGTTGGTGGTGTTACTGCTTAGAATATGGTTGATAAATGTTTGCTATTAAAAAAATGGCGACAGAGGGTGTGTATAAAAATACCGTTAACAATGAGGTAACATATTAGCTTTTATTTCAAAGGCAATAGAAATTTAAGATTTATGTTGAAGATATTTTAAAGGCAGGGCAGGGTGGTTAATTTTAGTTCAAATGCGTATTTACTATAAATGAATAGAAGTCGATTTCTAATCGGATTATTAAACATAATTAGATATCGCTGGATCGCTGAAATCGCTGGGATGAAAATGCATTTCTCCACTTCTATTCAAATAGCGCCCAACGTGAGGAATACAGGGAAACTTTTTATTAAGAGTTTTTTTAGAAAATTTTCTGTCTTCATTTTGTTAAATGGCGCCCAACATGAGGTACCCAGAACTACTTTTTTTAATTTTTTTTGATACGTTTTTCTATCTTCATTTTTCATTCGATGGTGCTCACATGTCTTCTATACAGTGACTACCTTTTATACATCCTCTATGTATGGAAGATTTATAGGTTTTCTATATCTGGAGTCCCTCTATACACTGAAGGCCTTCTATAGAATTTCTGTTCACATAATACTCTTTATAGGGCTTCTTTACATGGGAAGGCATTAATAGGTCATCTTTACACATAAGACCTTCTATAGGAAATATGCACAAAGAAAAAATGTCTTCTCAACTCCTCAATACACAGAAAGACAATATGGTCTTCTATACGTTGAAGAATATGTTATCTACACAGACTTTCTACACACACTTTTAAGACTTTCTGCTTATTTTGCTGTTTTGAAAGGTCTTTATTTGCTCTCTGAAGTGAAATGGCGCTCAACATAAGTATTTATATTTCAATGGCGCCCGACATCATCTCTCAAAACATACAATATTTTTTCTATATTAATATATAATGGCGCCCAACATGATCTTCATCAAGAACTCCTACTTACTCTCTAAAAAAGAAGTATGTTTTGCACACTTTGCAAACTAATACGAAATGACGCTCAACTTAGGTATTTATGTTTAAATGGCGCCCAACATCATCTCTTTAGAAGGCTCTCCAATTTTAGATCTCATTATTTAAATTCAATCTATGCATGCTTATAATAAGAGGTGATCAAAGTGCGATAATCCGATGTCTTTTTCGACATTTATTTTTAAATGGCGCCCACTTCATATCAAATGACGACCTACCTGGAGTCCAATATCATTCATATAGTTTTACATAGGAAGGTCTTATCCTCTATATTTTTATTAAATATCAACAGGCATGGGTATTTCAAACGAAATTTGAATTAAAGGATTTAAAATCTATCCTATGTGATTTATTCAGAGAAATCTGTCGAAGACTTTATTTAACAAGGCCCTTCTTCCCATACCAATTTGTAAATGGAGGCCAATGTAAGACATTTAAAAACTTTTTTATACATATATGTAATTTTCATAATATCTCCATAACCATATCAAATGGCGCCCAACGTGAATTATTAAGCAATCATTCCAGTTATGGACAACTTTTTGAAAAACCTTTCTTTCAAATTTATTTTATTTAGTAGACTTCGTATTCGTAGAAGTCCTTGTGACATGTTAGTCTTTATAACATAAAATGGCGCCCAACATTACATACTCATAAGGTGTTTTAGTCGCAGAAATCAGTTATGGTCAGTAAAATAAAAATATCGACTGGGGCTGAGCCCCAGTTTGTTGTTTTTATAAAAACTATCTAGTAGTGGGGAAAGTATGGCATTGTCCACCAATTGGTTGGGCAGGGAAGACTATAGTTTCGGATCATCCAACAAAAAACTAAGGAACACAGTATAATCAATATATCAAAATGAGTCACATTAAAAGTATTGCCATAATGCCAACTGCATTATATTGAAAACTCCCTGCAATTATACGCCTTGCCAATTTTTCCTATGATTTTTTAGTTTATTTTTTATTCTGTTGGATTATGATTAATTTCCCCATATTATTTCCCTTAATATAAAACAGATATAATTTTTGCCACAAAAAAAAAAAAACAAGACTCCTTCCTCATGGTCTTCCAATGCATAAATGCTTCTTCATATGTGTTTATATGTATGTAACTCTTTCACCCTGAGACGGAACGAAAGACTGATTATTGACAGCTGTCTGTTCTGTACTGTAAAGGATTTCTTTTCAATTCAATTCCAATCACTTCAGTTTGCCCTCGTTTTACTCCTTGTATGGGGGGCTTTCAATATTTTTATGGGCCTTGATTTTAAGGCCAATGATTTTTCTAGTTCGCTGAAGGATGAAAGAGGAGGCTCCACTCGTATTCATATTTTCTTTTTGATTACTCTACTTTTGTTGTCCGTTTTTTCTTTCTTGTAAAATCAAATGTCGAATTGATTATTTATGACACAAGAACACGTATGGAAAATATTAACGACCCATCATCTACACATATACACACTGAAACAAATTTGTATATGTGTGAGTGTTTAAGTCACGGTGCGTGTGTGTATAAAAGGAATGTTGAAAAACCAAAAGTGAAAAGAAGACACGTTGTGGAATATCAATGGTGCTGGCGATGTTGTTGTTGTTGTCGATGGTGATGATGACGAGTTTGATGCATTCAATAGTGTTGACAGCTGCTAACATATGTCAAATTGACATGCAAAAGAAACGTTTTATACGTTTCATTCGTAACATGATAATGATTTTGATGTGAGTTTAATATGAAAAAACTATTGACGTTTTGTGGAAAATTGTTGCGGTATTTTGTTTTGTTGAAAGTAAATTGGCAGAAATTACTTTCACATTTAAGGCTGAGGATGAATCATAGAGAAGTTGATCAATGTTAAACTAAATGGCGCCCAACGTTGGTTCATTTTTAAGGCAACAAAAAATAAAAAAATATGTTTTCTGCTGGAGTTGGATCATAGAGATGTTGATCAAAGTTAAACTAAATGGCGCCCAATGTTGGTTCACATATAAGGTAGCAAGAAATAAAGAGATGGGTCTCCGGCTAAAGATAAATAATAGAGAAGTTGATCAAGGTTAAACTAAATGGCGCCCAATGTTGGTTCACATTTAAGGTAGCAGGAAATAAAAATATGAAGATGAAAAATAAAGAAGTTGATCAAAGTTAAACCAAATGGCCACCAACGTGGGGTAGAGGTTATTGTAATATATGAGGTTTTTACCATATGATTAAGTGTCTAAAGATTTTTTGATTGATCAGTAACTGTAATTGGCCTTTAACTTTTAAGAAACTCCGTAATCGAGGCTGGTTTTTTGAAAAGAAAATATAACCCAGAAACCGATTTTATTTTTTTTTCTAGAAAAATCTCTATGAAATTAACTATTTTTTTCTAAAGAAAAATGTTTTCAGGAACGTAGTACCGATATTCCACATTAAATAAATTTTATTTTTAAAAAATAAATTTTAGAATTTCTGTCCTATTCTGCCACCGATTTACTCCTGTAAATCAACCAACTTTTTATAATATGAATCACTAAAAGCGTCTGTCAATCTCTATTCAAATTAGTAGCTGTCAAAGAAATTCCAAAACCATGTAATAACTAGTTGTAGAAACATATTTTTAAATATTCAAGAATTTCACGTAAACGATTGTAATATTTCATTGTTACTGACACAGATTCAGTCTTTCTGACACTAACTATTCGCCAGAAAATCATTCGACTTGCTAAACTGTCTGTCTATGTATCCAGTAAACACTCAAACCCCCATAACAATTCAACACATTCCCATTTTCATTTAGTTATCCGCATAATCACCCAAAAACAATTATTCCGCCGTATCACAGACAAAACAATGCCAAAATGTCTGTCAAAATTTCAAAGTGGGAATTTTTATGTTGTGGCGTTTGTAAGCCGGCGAATTTCTCACTTTTGTGGACCCCCATACGTCCTTCCATCAACAGCCAACTATTCTTCTGTAAGCATGTAAAGAACAGATTTTCAATGTTTAAGCCTCTGGAGCAGTATGATATTTGATGGTGTCTGTCTGTATGTCTATCTTGTCGTTTGGGTATCAGTGTCGTCTCGGTGTGGCTGTTGTCGTTGTTTTAATTAAATTAAAATTCCTTTGTTGTTTTGGTGGCTTTGCTTTTGTTTTGTCTTTTTTATGGAGAGTGTGTGGCTTTCTGTTCCATTGAAACAGGGTGTACTTGTAAATAGTTTGTAGTCGCGATGTGATGAACGAGGTACAGTAAAAGTGAAATGAAATCTCTTGTCTCAATGCCATCTACACTCATTCATTTGGATTTTATTCTGTTTTCAAGATTTAAATATTTTTCAAGATACTGCAAAACTTTAGTTGAGGTTTTTCTTGGGTTGGGAAAAGTTGCTCAAGGTGATTCATCTTATTTAAAGCAGGTGGAATTAAGAAACAGACAAATATTCTTAGTGGCTAATGGTAATGGGGAACTTGGCCTTTTTCTAGATTAAAAATCTACTTCTGTTTATTGATAATTTTATGGAACAAAATAAAAAAAAAAAAAAAAACAGTAAGGAAAGTAGTAACGTCAGGCTGGGCCGATCTAGATCCGAGGATATATATGGACTTTGGTAAACCATTTATATTAAATCGGACGAAAACATTTATGGGAGCTTTACTTAAATCTGAACAGATTTTCCCAATTTCAATAGGGGTTATCCTTGGGCCAAACAGATGAGCTGTGCCAAATTTCATATAAATCGGGTTATAATTGCGACCTGAAATTTGTTTACAATTTAAAATGGACAGACGTCAGTTTACTGACGAAATTCTTCCCTGTGGAAAAAATTAACATTATTTTATTGGGGAAATTTATTGACTAATATTTTCTATAGAAAAGGATAAACCTCAATTTATTGGGGGCATCAACTCAGGTATTTTGAAGCCCATATCTCTTTACATATAACAGCTACAATTCTTCTAGACTCCTGTGTCCTTCCATAGTTATCCTCGACATAGCAGACATTCTGCAGCTATTTCAGACACAACTTCTATAATTCATTCAGACAGTTCTCTCGATCTTCCAGTTATTTGGAAATCTGTTTTTCTAGACCTTGTGTGGATGTTTTAGACATAGAATATGGTATCCCACACTTTTCCACACACATATAGATCCCTTTATAGCTATTTCAGGCCTAACGGTAGTAGAAGGCACTTACAGTTCGTCTTTACATATTTACGTCCATCCGTAGTCCCCTCTTTCGAAGCTCCTCCACATATTTACTACCTTCTGTAGCTCCTCTACACAGAAAAGTTTTTTGATTCTAAATTCCAATTATTTTTTTCTTGTAATGAAACCAACTTTCAATACTTCGCATTACAAGCTCCCACAAAACTGTCAAAGAGGCTACAAAATCTGTCAAGAAATGTCAAACAACAAAAATTCCAGAAGCCTATGAGTTATGAGATTTGCTAAACCGAACTCTCTTAAAATCATTCAGCACATGAACGGCAACGATGATGAAGTTGCTTATCGAACAGCATGTGGTAGTCAAAACTCGAATGGAAAAGATACTAAAGTGGCGCCCAACATTTAAGACAAAATTTCAAGTGTTAAGTGATTGGCCTGTTGTGCTCATGAGAAACAAAAACAACAACTAAACTTATGTTGGGAGATTATTTGGATTACTTCATAGAAGCAGAATATGCCATAAATGATGACTTCTGAATATCTGATGACGATATGAATATAAAGTCATGGATCAAACGAATTAGACTCTGGAGGGGTAGTGGATGGTAATGGGGCTAATGCAGTTTTTGTGTGAAAAACATGTGGTGCTATTATTTCGTTCATGCATTCAACATCTGAGTGTCAAATGATTTATGACACATCTAATGACAGATTGATCGTCGCAATGGATGAGAGCAATAACAAAAATAAAAAAAGATAATTTAAAATTTTTACACATATTTGAAATTTCTGCCAAGATCATATAAAATTCCACCCCCACACATGCACAAAGATAGATTTTTGACATTTTGCCACACGCCTTCGTATTGTTAATTTTTCATTGCATTTTATGGGTTTTTGTATGACACCAAAATCTAAATTCCAATAAAGAAACTCGAAGGGGAAACGTCAAATAGATATTCCAAACAGTTCTTCTTCGCAACTTGTCATAAACAACCGATTGCTTTGTTTCGTTTATTTTGTTTCAACTTTTTTTGTTGATGTTAATGATCCATTTTTCGTGAGATTTTTAAAAATTAGTTTTGGAACTAATTGATGTAGTATGAAAATTGTTCTTGTTCTTTTGGGGTTCACTAAAGTAGGAGGATTATTTGAATTTGACCTGTGGCCCTGTAAATATTTTCGTCTTCTTAGAAAATTTTCTTTAATTTTTTCTTTTGCAGTTTGGTGATGTGTGAAAATCCGACGTTGCTGGTTATCGCTCTGATTTTATTTTTGTTTGTATCGGAATGATTAATTGTTTTAAAATTCGGGGCGTTAATGATGTTCTTTAACGGATATTGTTTCCAATGTTTCTCCGTGTGGACTGTAGTTGTTGGTTTTGTTCCTTGGTCAATTTGTTATTGAAGTAATTAAGAGCCTAGAAATGGGCTGCGTGGAAAAATAATTCTCCACTTAAGTTCGAAGATTAATAATTGTAATTTATTTACTTATTTGTTTATTGAATTTTTTAAAAAGAGATTTATGAATAATCATAATTTACCGAATGGATTTCGGACTGGTGATTTAGCAATTCATATATAAATATTTTGACATACAATAAATAAATAAATTATTGGATTATCATTTTGAAATATTTGTTTTGGTAACAATTTTTTAAAGAAAAGCTTGATTTATTGTGTGTTTTAAAATATGAAGGTGTAATATTATGTGTGTAAATCCTCTAGAAGCGGATATGGTCAATATTTTAGCAGTGGTTATAAAATTGGGCTTTAAAGCAAATATTTCACATTAAATAAATTAGAACGGATTATGGCTTTGAAATATTGTTTTGGTAGCATTTTTTAAAGACAACTTTGATTTATTGGAAGTTTTGAAGTGGGAAGTTGTAATGTTGTGTGTGTAAATCCTCTAGGATCTGAAATGACCAATATTTGGGAGTGAATATAAAATTCGACTTTTAGTATAATATCTCACATTAAAAAAATAAGTAATGGCCTAAAAGAACATGGCCACGACGATTTTCTGATCTGTACCAAAATGGAAAATTTCTGAAACAGTATACGTTAAAGTCTCTATCTCAGACCAGAAGGTGGGTCTGTAGTGTTATATACGTAAAACGATATTGACAATTTTCGGTTGGGAATATTAGACACCCAAGAGACCCTGAAAAATCAAATAAGATCCAATTAGGTGAAAAAACGTGCCCAAACCCCTCAAAATACCGAATTATGCGGGGTATGGGATTTGGGAGCTATCATTAACTTTATTCCAATGTTGATCATTTTTGGTGGGGTTATTTTCTATTCCATGAGAATACAAAATATAAAATTTGGACCAATATGGTTGAAACACGTGCCTAAATTGCCAAAAATACTGAAACTGATAGGACGGCTTTCCTCAAAAGTGATTCAAATTTGGAAATTTTTAGTAGGAGAATTTTTTGGGAACCCTAAATACCAGGTTACAGCAGATACGATTGAAAAACGTTACTAAACATTTAAAAATGCAGAAGATTAGAGGGTATCGTTATATAGGACTAACCCGAAACATAGGCCAATATTGCTTACGAGAAGTCCCCAATATAAAATAAGAAGCAATTCTGTTGAAAAACGTGGTCAAAAGCTTAAAAATACCAAACGAGGGTATGGAGCTACCCTAACGAATATTTTTATAAGAAAAAATTCTACCTATTGGGAACCCAAAATACCAAATGGTAACTGATTAGCATGAACAATGATGTTATGTTTAGCACAGCTTTTAATACCCTCCACCATGAGGATGACATTTAAAATATGTAAAATTAATGAGGGGCTCTTTGGAAAAACTCATGTTATGATGGAACCTTGAATATAACGAAAAAGTGATGAGAAAACCAGTGAGCGGGGCAGTATAGTCGGACGGGGCCGACCCTACCCTACACAACTACTACGAAAAGCCTGGGCAATATTTCGATATATTTGCACCCTTTTTACCGATTATAGATCAACAACTCCTCTTTCTAAGTCTTGCATATTTTCCAAAATGCTTTTTCTTGAAGTGAATTTTTACGCCATACAATAAAAAAATTGGTCACTTTAGGTTTTGGTTGATTTGACACTCGGAAAATTGACAGATCATCATCTAAACAACCGCTCTAAGTATTTGGCCAGATCCCCTTCACCTTGTAATATATGTGATGTAATAATTGCCTCTAGAGCGACTAGAAAATCTGGCAAAATTAAAGTATTCGGTTCATTGTACGCCCTGAATGAAATCTCAGGTATGGCCAAGGATGATCAGAGGGAAGTGGACCGAAAACTTATTTTTTTTTTAGTCGACGCCACAATTTTAAGCCGAACATAACAACACAACCCACGGTGAATGGAATATGGACAAGTAATTAGAAGGACTGTACTGAATATTAGTAATATTCGGAAAACATGTAAGTGTAGGGAAGAGGTGCTGCTGACCTCTAATCGGGCAAGAGGATGTAACTATAAAAAATTTTGCCCAGACCCGGAATAAAAAATCCGCAGAAACTTAGAGTTCCGTGGTAGTTGTGTAGGACAACGTTTGGTCGACCCCGTCCATCTATACTGCTCCGCTCACTGCTTTTTAGTACAGTTATTTTGGGTCTACACTCAAACTTGGTTCAATATTAATCATTTTAGTACAAGATTGTTCTATGCAATGAGAACCCAAAATACTAAACGGTTGAAAAATGTGTCCAAAATTCCCACAATACCGAATATTATATGGAACCTAGCCTGAAACTTGGATCAATATTAATATTTTTGGCTACGGACAATGAGAACCCAAAATACCAAATTACAGCCAATTGGGTTGAAAAACATGCCCAAAATTTCCAAAATACCGAATATTGGGCGTATCTTTATATGGGGGCTACACCTAAACGTGGACCGATACGTTCCACTTGCAATATCAAACATCCTAGGAGTACTAGAAATGTCTGTGTAAAATGTCAGAGCTCTATCTAAAATATTGCGATCTCAAACATCCTAGGAGTACTAGAAATGTCTGTGTAAAATTGCAGAGCTCTATCTAAAATATGGCGATCTCTATCGTTATTTCTACAGACGGACACACATAAATCGTCAATAAATTTTATTCTGATATATATATATATATATATATATGGTGAATATTTCGAGGTGTTGCAAACGGAATGGCAAATTTAATATACACTCCATCTTATGGTGGCGCCCAACAATGGATACAGATTTTATATTTTTATTTACCACTGCAAATCTTAACAAATTAAGTCTCTGTAAACTATGGAATTTTTATTGAGTTTCCACTAGAATTTCAAAATTACTCAATGAAAATGTAATCTTTTCTGAGTTGATAAGTGGCGCCCAACATCGCTACGTGGTCTGTGTCCAGGAAAAATTTGGCTCCACAAAAAACAACACCAAAAATATCAACATTACATTTGAACAAATGTTTATAATAGTAAAGTAACTTCTACAAAATACCATTTTTTTAAATCTTTAATTTTTTATACATATTTCCGAAATGGTCAAATGAAAACACCTGCGAATTTCTGACTATTTAAATTCAAGATTCCAACAGTAGTGCATTCCTTTCCCAACTTGACACAGTTTTCATTCCACTCAGTGTTAAAAAAATACAACACAACAACAATTCCATTTCCAAGAAAAACACAACTATACTGTTTTGGCACCATATTAGACCAATAAATATGACAAAGAAAATTGTCAACAGTTTCTTTTATTTCCCAAACAAAAAAGAAAAGAAAACATAAACATTGTAAATTTTTGTCACAGACGCCCGCACGCACACATACTAATCTGCCATAGTAATTCCCTAGCCCAAGACAGCCATCATTCATTACAAAGTCCATGCAGCAGTAAGGCATTGCTAATGTTGATGACAATGATGAACCAACAATTTAGAAACATTCTCGAGTTGGTCTTTTACGTTCGCTCTCTCCTGTGTGGTGTTGTTGTTGCTTCTATTACTCTTCACGAAAACACCCACGTGTTATTACAACGCCAAACAACAACCAAACCTACTACACCATGTATCCCAAAGAATAGCAACGACTGTGGCAAGAATAACAAAGACAATTTTGAAGTGTAAACAAACATTATTTCCTATGCAGAATGACGAAGAAGAACAGACAAACGGATGGACGTCCAAGTGACAGTAGTCGTTGTAGTATTTCACACACAGTTACAGAGAGCATAAACAACAAAATTACGATAAGGCAGAAAATGTTAAATAACAGTGAAAGGTGTCGAACTGTAAGAGACTCATTTAACGGTGTTGTAATAAACTGCTCTCATTGTTGTTGATTTGTTGCAATGTGGTCTCTTTGAAAATGTCATTGCCATATCGAAGGGAGGAATTAAATGTTGCAGCAACATTGTTCACAGGGCAATAATTCAGCTGAATTGTATAGCAGAGTGGATTGAACCTAACCTAAACCTAAAGGTTTTCTAAATGTAAAAGACATATGGAGGGGTTTCGAGATATAGAAGGAGCCTATACAAGATATTCTAAGTATAAACAAATAAAGGAGTCTTGTACAAGTTTTTCTGGATATAAATTATTTATCTATTTCATAAATATTTCACTTAAAATGAATTCTTTATAAAACTCTGCAACATTTCTCAACGCCAAGCGTCCAGCAACATTTTCAACCCCCCGAAACGACAAACGCCACACGATTATGTTGTGTTCGCCGTCGCAATAACATAACATGTTATGGTTGGAGCCATAAGAACTGCACGACAAAAATGTTCGTGTAGGTTAAGAGAATAAGAAAATACGAAAAGTGTATCCCCCAACATACACATGTTGGACGAGCGGTGAGCGTGTGTTCGTGTGTATGAATTCGGCTCGTAGGAATCCACAGCCCCCAACAAAAGAAATGTTTAGTAACAAATGAAACGTTGACGGAAGCGGAACTCAGATAACGGTAAAAGCGCACGAACGCTCAAAACACACACACACAAAAATGATTTACTTGCATTTCATGAAAGAGTAATAATAAATTACAGAAATAAAATAACAGGAAGAAAAAAGTGTGAATTAATTAAAAAAATTAAAATAAAAGAAAAAAATTATGGAAAAAATAATAAAAATGTGAAATTAAAGAAAATTAGTAAATTTCAAAAATAAAAAAAAAAATCTATTTAGCATGAATGAAATGTGTGTTAAAAAAAGAAAAGAAAAAATATTTCAAACCTCCCAAACCAAATCCCCAAACAAGTGTTGAATACAAAATGTGCAATTTAAAGAAATGTTAAGTGGCATTAAAGCAAGCAAAATTAGTGCAATAATTTTAATTTAAAATAAATATTATTAGTGGAAAGAAAAAATACACAACTCTTTTATAAGAGGTGA
>NW_026873885.1:0-15268 GCF_032173495.1 Musca vetustissima
ACAATGGTTATTTGCAAATACATATTTAGGAAATTTTATTTCTAACTGGAAATAGTCGAAATGGACACATTTGATGAAAATGAAATTAACCAAAAAACGAAAGGTTTTTATATCTACTGGAAATATTTAAAAAATCAGAAAAATTAAATCTTTTTTTGAATAAGTAGTACGGACCATATTATATAATATCTGAAGATTATTTCATGCAAATATTGACACCGACTGCGCCACAAATGGTTGATCCGCTTAATCAAATTTTGGCAGCATTTTTTACGTACCCATTGATACTTTTACGTACCCATTGATACCAAAAAGGAGTTTCGTCGCTAAACGTTTGGCCGCACCCAAGTTTTCACTTAATATGAAATAGACAGAAAACAATTTGCAGGGAAGTTTCAAACACCAATTAGAACTCGAAATGTAATGAGAAATGGGTGGTACAGCGATTATATCAATTTAGTTAAATTGTAAAACATACAAAATATTGAATGAAAGGGTCTAATGCCTTTGCTTAAAATTAAAGACGATTCTGTGCAAATTTTCGCAATTTATTCGGCAGTTATCATCAATGCAGCCCACAGACATACGATCGGACATGGACTTTACACTAATCAATAATTTGATACATCGTGATATGACACTTACCGCCATCTACTGTTAAATAACAACAAAGGATTATCCCATTCGATCATTTAAAGCATTGCTAGCTAAGGAATGTTCAAAAGTCGGACGGTGCTGACAATATCATAACCTTCACCACTTTTGGTGCATGCAAGAGATGCTCATATGTAAAATATCCTTTAGATAGAATAGACATAGCATTGTTGGAGGACCATTGAAATGGAATCGTACGAAATTTTGCAGGAATGCAAACGCAGACATGGCTTTAAACACCTCTGAGCGGATAGGGCTATCGAATGCGGCTTTATAGTCGACGAATAGGTGGAATGTGTCGATGTGTTTTTCGCGGTTTTTTCCAGGATTTGGCGCAGAGTGAAAATCTGATCAATGGTGGACTTGCCAGGACTGAAGCCGCATTGGTATGGTCCAATAATGTCGTTGACCATTGGCTTGAGTTCACACAGCACGCTGAGTGCACACAGCACGAGAAGGAGACTTATTCCTCTACAGTTGGCACATATCGTCTGAGGTTCCAATCATTGGACATGCTTTCCACTAGCCAAATTGTACTAATCAGCTGGTACATGTTCCTTACCAGTATCTGACAACCAGTCTTGAATAGTTCGGCTTGTAAACCATAGGCACCTGTATTATTCTTCAGCCGATGGATTGCTATTCTGACCTCATCTTGCCTAGGTGGTATACACTCTATAGCGTCATCTATTATTGGTTCTGTGGTATCCTCTTCACAGCTATTATTTTATACCAGAAGTTTTTTAAAATGCTCCTTCCAGATCCTCAGCACAGACAGCGTGCTGAGGATCTGGAAGGTTTCCTTCTTCATATCTACAGGAGGATGTTTGCTGTTTTAATCGTTGGTAAAATTTCCGGACTTCATTCTGACTCCTATACATCTCGATTTGCTCACGCTCACGTTTTTCTTGTTCTTTCTTCTTTTTTTCTGAAAACATAATTCTCCATCACGTTACATGTTGCTACTGTCTGCAGGGTTGCCCTATACGCTGCGTTTTTCACATCAGTAGCATTACGACACTCCTGATCGTACCATGGGTTTCTTGGTGGTGGTTTTTGGTACCCAAGTGTTGCTTTTGCTGCAGTTTGTAGGGAGCGGGCAATTCTTTCCCATTGTGCTTCTATACTATTATCGGGACAATGAGTGCTTTCGTCAAGCAGGTGGGTAAGTTGAGCGGAGTAGGCCTCGGCTAACTGTTGTGTTTGCAGCTTTTCGACGTCGAGTTTCCGTGTTACATTAGATCGCACCTTTGCTGCTACATTAAGACGGGGCGAACCTCATATCGATCGAACGTCTAAAACACTGGACGAATGCCTTCCGTCTATCACAACATGGTCAATTTGATTTCTCGTTGCTTGATCAGGAGAAATCCAGGTGGCCTTGTGTATATCGAGATGCTTGAATCTGGTGCTGCTAAATACCACGTTTTTTTGCTGCCGCGAAGTTAATCAACCTCATGCCGTTGTCGGATGTTTCTTCGTGGAGGCTGAATTTTCCGACAGTGGTACCAAAAATATGTTCCCTTCAGATTTTTGCATTAAAATCTTCTAGCAGAATTTTAATATCATGGCCAGGGCAGCGGTCATATGCAGTTTCTATGCGCTCGTATCTTTGGTCAGTTCATCTTTATTTTCGGTCGGAGCATGGGCGCAAATAAGACTGATGTAGAAGAACTTCGCTTTTGTGCTGATTATATCAATTCGCTCATTTACTGTAGTGAATCTGGAGACAAGGTCTTTTATTCTCCTGTTAACCATAAATCCGCAGCCAAATTTATGTCTTGTTTCATGGCAGCTATAATACATGGCGTAATCATCTGATTTACTTACGCCAGCCCCTTTCCATCGTATATCCTGTAAGGCAATAATATCGGCTTAGTACTCCTCGAGTACATCCGCCAAGGCGAAAACTGCGCCTGTTCTGTTCAACGTGCGCACATTCCAAGGGCAGATACGTTTAATATAACATGATATAAATTAGTCTAAAATTGCCACAACATTTTCTTTTTTCAATTGGGTATTAAAGGTTTGTATTGGATTACAACACTCCTTGAAAAAATTGCCAATACTGAGTGCCTACTCAGTTTGATACAGAACCTATATAACCGTAATGCCCGATGTTTGTACTTGAAGAACATTTAGTTAGATTATATTTGACAAATTTCCATTTCATTACAATGGTGGATGATATAAAAAGCCCGGCCGAACTTAGTACCTCATTTACTTGATTTATATACATTTTACCTTAGTAATGACAACATTAACACATAAAAAAATTTTTCTATTTTACTTAAATTTGAAAATTAAATTTTAATCTCATTTCAAATTTAGTTTTTCGTTCGAATTCATATTAAATACTTTTTCAATTTATTACTTTCTCGCCACGTGAAGGACATTCGGTCACATCGATAGACAGATCAATTCAGTTCAGTTCAACTCAATTCAGTTCCTGCTCATTTCAAACAATTAAATTGCAAAACGGTGGGAAAGTAATGAAACCAACACATAAAAAACATATATATAAAATAAATAATAAGGTCAAAATCGACCAAAAATACCAAATGGATTGGTAAAGTGTGTTTGACACAAACCGATGGATTTAATTTGCATTGAATTGGGAATTTACCATTTGACAACTTATTTTTGTACAAATGCACGCCGCGAGTGTGTAGGTGAATGTGTCCTATTGCGTGAATATTATTGTACAGTGATGTTCAATTGTGTTTATGTATTGAAAAATCAATATTTAACAAGTGAAAAGCGTTATGTTCGGCCGGGCCGAACTTTGGATACCCTCCACCATAGGTATACAGACAGGTATTTGAAATGAAAATATAGGGAACATACCAAAACATGGACCTATACAGACATTTCTACAAACAGATTATGTAAACCACAATGTACACCAAGTACATTATGGTGGAAGCTGCTGTTTCAATATGAAAATTGGTATTGCAGAAAAAAGTGTATGAGTACGTCGCTGGAGGCTATACCTTAACGGGGCCAATGTTGACTACATCGTGCTGGAATTACCGAGCATTTGTAGTTATCATTATATGTGGTGCTATGCCTAATTGAGCACTGATATACATCTACTTCGAAACTAACATTTTTGCATCAGAATACATTTCTTTACGCTAAATATTAAAAATACCGAAAAACCATTGGTATCATTATGGGGGCTCTATTTAGAACTAAAATGTTTTCATCCGAATACATTTCTATACGCTAAATATTAAAAATAACGAACATCTGTAGATATCATATGGGGGCTAGGCCTAAATGGGGGCTAGGCCTAAATGCGGGCTAAAGTTCATTATAGAACATTAAGTTCTAGTTTTTTTATCTCGCTATCCTCCACATGTGAAATGATTACAACAGAGTCTTAGAATAAAACCCAAAACGCGGAACAAATCAGATATCTATTTTATTATAAAAATAGGGGGTTATATGGGGAGTAACCCAAAAAGGGGGGCGAATATTTTTAGTTTTTGGTAGGAAGATTTGTTACCATATACGACTACTAAATACCAAATTCGGTTGAAAAACGCGCTCATGAACCTCAAAATACCGAAAATTGGGGGTGCCCTTATATGGGGGCTACCAGAAAAAGTGGGTCGATATTTATAATTTTTAGTAGAGATATTTGGTACCCAATAAGAACCCAATGTACCAAATTTCAGCGAATTCGGTTGAAAATCGCGCTCAAGAATTTCAAAATACCGAAAATTGGGGGTGCCATTATATGGGGGCTACCAGAAAAAGTGGGCCGATATTTATAAATTTTAGTAGAGATATTTGGTACTTAATAAGAAACCAATGTACCAAATTTAAGCGAATTCGGTTGAAAATCGCCCTCAAGAACCTCAAAATACCGAAACTTGGGGGGTATTGTTATATGGGAGCTATACCTAAACGTGAACCGATATATCCCATATTCGAACTTGACCTGCCTGCAGACAAAAGACAAACCTATGCAAAATTTCAGCACCCTATCTTAATTCCTTCAAAAGATAGCGTGATTACAACAGACGGACGGACATAGCTAGATCGTCTTAGAATTTTACCCTTTATAGGGTCGGAAATGAATATTTCGATGAGTTACAACCCCTCCATACTATGGTAAAGGGTATAAAAAGGCACATCGTGTAAAAATCTTTCGTTGAAGTATAAAAGAATGAACAACATACTATAACCTATAATATATAACTATTTTGAAGCATAGCACCTGAAAAGGTCAACCCGACTGAACTTAACAAGGTCTTTAGCTATGCCTAAACCTCCACTATTAGAATGGTACATAGGCTATATGTAGCATGAGGTTAAGCTTCATTCAAATATATCGCCAATTTTAGAATTTCGCAAAATGGATAGGTATTAGATAGAATAGAGGTCATAACGGGCAACAAATGAGACCCAAAGTTCAATAATCGTAATGGAATATGTCGCATGAGTTGAAATCGTAACAATAAATTAATTTAAAACAACAATGTATTACTATCTGAATATATCCATGTATAGTTTAAAAATATAGAATTGTTTTATGCACAAGTTTTGACTTCAACTGTAAACATATTCCCATGAAGGCGTTTGTGTTCCGCACCAAACAATGACAGTTCGTTTATAAAAACTCACAATGTCATTTAAATTGAGAGAAAAGACAGTCAAAATGTCAACGTGTGTGAGAACCCAGCTTGACCAATAAAAAAAGTGCAGTCAGACTTTTGGACAGATATGTGGCAAGTGCGTGAAATCCATTATGCCAAGTCATTCGGACATACATTCGTGTGCATTGTGAATGGCGAAAAAAGGTAAAATGATTTAATTTAATGTTTGTACAACAACAATATATGCACACACACAAACATACACATTGACATCGATATACATATACACATTTCTTGTTGATTGGATTGAATGACGTGGTTTGCAACTCAATTTTGCAATGTGGACCAAGGAATGTTTAAGCCCCACGTAAAGTGGGGAAATGTATTTGCTGTTATTATAAATATATAAGGTTCAATATATATATTTTTTTTAATTCATAAGCACTATACAAAATAAATAAAAATATTCAGTTATTTGAATTTTGCCTTGAGTTTTTTATACTCTTTCGGGTCGAGCTTAATGATCTAAGTTTTGCAATTACGCGACGCATTTCGCTGTTGGTTAAGCGGCTCATCAGGTATATCGGGCTATGTGGCTTTACAAAGGTCGCATGTTGATAACTTGTATTTATTCTGCCCTGATGCTAAACATGCATATTAGTCTTGGACAATTTCGTTCAGTACAGTGATCGAAGGAACTAGGCCATTTTTTAAAATTTAACTAGGTCGTTCACCTCGTTCAGTTGACTTATATCGTTCAAATGGTCACTCAGTTCTATTAGTATTGTATTTAAGCTGCCAGTTCAATCAACCGCAAAGAGTGATGACCTTTCCCAATAATTCGAAGAACTTGACTATTTATTTTTAGCACATCGTTATATTCGGCTGCACATTTGTTTGCACTACAGTTGCTAATCCGGACACCTGTGCCATTTCTTCCGGGGTTTCCAGTTCCCTTCTACCGGCTGTCTTTGGGAGTCAATTAAAGCAAATGGGTGCTATCCTTTCGCTTCAAATTATTTACTGCCCCTAGCTATGCTTAAACACTACTGCAGTATTTGTATTTGGTCTTTTGAACACCGCAATGTATTATCGAAGGACTAATTTTCCGAGTGTCCTTTTTCAATTTATCAGATTTTATATGGAGTTGATCTTGTTTGACGGCGTTCAGTTGGTCAAAGCCGGAGCACCCCTGAACGACAGTGATGGTTTAGATCAAAAATCTCTGTGTCGTTCAGTGAGCAACGTCGTTCAGTGACCGACAACGTTTGGTAAACAAAATCGTTCAATGGACTGACTCGTTCAATTGAATAAGATCGTTCACGAACGACACAAGACTAATGCATATGCGAATTAAATTCAAACTTGTCAAGATTCGACATTTGTCTTCATTCCAGAAACAGTCCTTTTCAAAGCAGATTTTTGTTGTAGCGATGTATAATTAATCCACACACCTACAATTGCTTCCATGGTATACACATGTTTTTGCGCAACCGTTTTGGAAATGTGTTGATGGCTCAGATCGTTAAGTGGTCTGGCAACATTTGTGTTGCTCTGAGGACTGTAAGGGTAGTGATCAATTGGCTTTCCTTTTCATTTCAAAACTTAGATTTAGCTCGACTCGTAAGAGAATAAATTACTCACAAAATATTTCATGTTTTGAAATTATCATAGATTGCACGCCAACAAATTAAGACCAGTGAGCGGAGCAGTAAAGTAGGATAGGGCCGACCATACGATACCCTACACAACTACCACAGAACTCTATCATTCTGCAGATTTTTATTCCGAGCCTGGGTAATATTTCGTGATAGTTACACTCTCTTGCCCGAATAGAGGTCAATAGCACCTCTTCCATACACTGACATATTTTCCGAATATTACTAACGTTCAGTACAACCAGTGTTGCCAATTTAGCACTTTTAGTGCTAGATTTAGCACTTTTTAAACTCGTTTAGCACCAAAAAAATCGATCTAGCACCTAGCACTTTTTTTAGCATTTTTAATTTGTTCCAAGTTTTTTTTACAAATTTTAGTATCGCTCCAAAAAATTTTCGTTTTTCGATTTCACATTAGCACATTGAAGTTTCTGTATGTTTCACATGGTGGGTTTGAATTTCCAATGTTTTTTCCAATGAACGGAGCAGTACAGTCGGACGGGGCTATCCATATGATACCCTACGAAACTACCACAAGACTTCAATTTTCTGCGAGACTAATTGCCGTGTCGGTGAAAAATTCTGCGTGGTATCAACCTCCTGGGTTATAATAATACTACAATACCATAACATAAAAAGTAAAAATGATTTTATGTTTGACCCGGCCGAACTTTTTTAACCTCCACATTAATGGGGGCTCCTAGGTGAAAATTCATGTTATGATAGAACCATGAACATACCGAAAAATAGGTGGTAAACAGATATTTCCAAACATCTAATGGTGGGGCTACCGTTATATGGGTTTATAATAAAACAGAGATCAATATTGATATTTCTGGTAGTGAGAAATAGTACGGAAATGTGCTATACAATGTGAACCCAAAATACAAAATTACAGCCAATTTAATTGAAAAACGGGTCAAAAAATTACATATTGGCAGGTACCATATAAAGCCGGACATGCGTAAATCGACATATAAGTTTATTCTGATAAAAAATATATATGTAATACTTTGTGGTGTCTCCCGTGAATATTTCGATGTGTTGCAAACGGAATGACAAATTTAATATAGACTCCACCTTATGGTGGAGGGTATAAAAACACTGTGAACAATTTGGGGTATATAAACGAATATAATTTAAATAAATGTAAAGTCAGCTTTACTTCTCTTGACAAGAAAAAATGTAATGGAATGTTTTTTAATTACACTGCAGCCATGCTTTTTCGTTGAGTAGATTTCCCGTATTTATTGGTTTATCGGTGTTCGGGTTACAAAGGTGGCATCTAAAAAAAAAAAACAAAACTATAGATGTGGCACTTCATCATAACCGGAACTTTATGCAAAATTGCATAGATATCATCTAGTGTAATAATGGTAATTCTAAACAGTATTAGAATACGTAGACTCCTGTAAATATTTACGTATAGCTCCCACACCTGGTCTTTGTCCTTCTACAATAAATGTATACGGCATAGAATACAAATTTTGTATTTTTCGGACAAAAGTCTTGGTCAATTTGAATCGCTCAATATACTTATTCATTAGCGTTTCCTTATGTACAATTTTGTGACCTCTAGAGATACCAGAAAAACATATGAACTGATTTTGGTTGACTTCAACAGCCAAATATTGACCGATTTTCCCAAACACAATAAGTGTCTTCACTAGCCAGAACAGGATATGCAAAATATCGTGACAAGTTTTTACTAAAATGTGAGTCCAGAACCAATATTTTGAGACGCTATATGCTGTTGGAGCACTTATAACATCCCCACAAAATAGCTGCTAATTTTAAGAAATAAAGATGTCATTATAAAATATAATCAAATTTCTTTATATTTAGTTTTGGCACTTTTTTCTGGCACTTTTCTAAAATTTTTAGCACTTTCTAGCATATTTTTCAACAAAATCTAGCACTTTTTCACTATCAAGTTTTGGCAACACTGAGTACAACCCTTCTAAGTACTTATCCAGATTCCCTTCACCATGGGTTGTGTTGTGATGTTCGGTATATAATTGTAGAATCAAAAAATAAATAAGTTTTCGGTCCACTTCATCCAAAAATTATTATCTGATCATCAACGAAAATTATAGGCGTTTTCCTGGACCATAACTGGAACCTCATGGAATATTTCAAAGCGATCAGCGCTATATTTTCGCCCTATATTGTGGTAATGGTTTATTAAATAATATCTGAATACGTAAGCATATGCAAATATTTACGTGTAATTCCCACATACGAGTACATACGACAATATAATTGGTATGCATTTAAAGGCCAACCACTCCTCTTGGATATACTATCAACTTCTCGGCTCTATGTCCTTCAGGAGTAAATATATACGCTATAGAATACAAATTTTGTAATTTTTCACAAGTCTGGGTCAATTTGTAGGATCAATTTGTCCATGTAAAAATTCGAGATGTTTGGGCCATAATTGCGGCCTCTGGAGCGACCAGAAAAACCGACAAAAATTAAGCATTTGGTCCATTTCATCCCCTAAATATTAACCGATCTTTACCAAAAACAATAGGGGTCTTCATTGGGCCATAACTGTGGCATGTATCATGTTTACAAATTATAATGGACGGACACACATGTCTGGATCGACTCAGCTAGTCGAGATATGACGATCGGTATACTTAAAATTGGGTCTAGGACCAATATTTCGCGGCGTTACAAACTCTTGGGGCTGCGCAAAGCTATAATACCTTGACAACATAGTTGTGTATGGTATAAAAATTATAATTTGTAATAAGTAATTCGAATAAAAATAGATTCTATGAATATTCCTTAAAAAATAACACTGGGTATACCTCGTTAACTTTTACATATTATACCCCCCTAAAAGTACATAATAAGCCCCCTGCGGTACATGTGGCGTAGAGTGTGACAAATCCGTATACCCCCAAAATAGAATATAATAAGCACCCTGTGGTACATGTAGCGTATGGTATGACAAATCTATATGGAGTAACAACATTTCCTCTCTCACATCAACCGGAACTGCCGGAAAAATCATTCCAAATAAAGAATATCGAAGTATTACAGCATTTGAAATTTGATTATATTACGATATTTCTTACCATTGAGAATAGAAATGTTCGATTTTATTTTGTTTTACATTATCATGGACCACCCCTCATGAAATTCCACTACAACATATTAACAATTATTATAAACAAAACAAACGAATAAATTTAAATCAAACACTTAAATCAAAGTGCCGAAAATAATAAAATTTAATTTTTAATGTTTTGCCAATTGATTGATTTCTTTTATGAAAATTTAAATTTCGAATTTTTTTAAGTAAGCAAATTCATCAATTCGCAGTTCATAGTAAATAAAACAGAAACAAAGACACAAAACATTTTCAAAAATATACAAAATCTAGAGTGGAAACACTCTCATCATCATCATCGATAGTTAGGAAACAGGCTGTAGCAAAACAAATCGAATATACAGTGGGAAAATTATTATTGGCGGCAAATTATGTTTGAAGATCAATGAATGGGAGGTGCGGTCTCTTTAATCTTCGAGGTTTATGAGGCGTTAATATCCCATCAAATGATACTAATAAAGTATGCTCTCCAATTTGAAACAACAACTAAATGCTGTACGATAGATGCTACACACCCCCAGCCGATCTATTGAAGCTGACAAACACGTTAAAGTGGTCTCTGCTGCGGCGCTTGCGTCTGTGGAAGTTGCCCAAAAAAGAGCAATTGTGTTCACGTTTCACATTCGGTATGTGGGTGGCCCCAAGAAGGCGATCAGTTTCCCCCGTGTGAGAGTGTGTTTGCTGTAGCAGGCTATTGAGATGGCGCCACTTTTAATTTATTCACTTATTCGAATAATTTGTTAATTTTTAATATTTTTTATTCGTTATTAATATGACGTCGTTACTTTTGAACTCTTAAGTGGGCATGTTTGTTCACAGCAAGTGTGTATTTCTTCAATAGTTTCCACCTGAAAATTTCTTTCTTAATTCATAAATTTTCCTAAAAACCAAACGAGAGATAGATTTTCATGTATAAATAAAATGGTTTTTTCCTTTGATCTTTTGGAAAGCACTAGAAATTTAGATTAATTCATTGAAGTGTTTTTTGTTAGAAAGCGGCAAGTATTTGACATTGCTGCTGCAATTATTATTTTTTTAAATAATTGTTGGTGACGTTTATTGTTGAAGTTATTTTTTTAACATTTAGTTTGAAACTAATTAAATGTCACAATAAATTAACCACAAGGACGTGATTGGCAACGATTTGTCCATCGTAATTAAGGGCGGGTATTATATTCTAATCTTTTGTATACATTAATTTTATCATTTAAAATTTATATATTTTTTGGTGGATTGACAATTGGCTGATGGAAATGGTGCACTAGGACCCAAGTACTGTTACCAATTTTTAGTGCTAGATTTAGCACTTTTTAAACTCGTTTAGAACCAAGAAAAGTGATTTAGCACCTTTTTTAGCATAATTATTTTTGGTCTATATTTATATAATAATTATTTTTGGTTGCACACTAAACAAATTGCCGATTTTCGATTTCACATTGACGCATTTAAATTTCCCTATGTTTCACGCTATGAGTTTGATTTTTATACTCTTCACCACACAGTGGTACAGGGTATTATGTTTCTGTGCATATGTTTGTAACAGGCAAAGGAATCGAGGTTCCTTTTGAGTCGATTTATGCATGTCTGTCTGTCCGTCTGTCCATGTATTTTTATAAACAATGTACAGGTCGCATTTATGATCTGTATTGTATGAAATTTGGCACAGCTCATTTATTTGGCCCAAGCACGAATTTGAGAAACTCGGTTCAGATTTAGATATAGCTTCCGTATATATTTTCGATCCATTTTACATAAATGGTGCACCAAACTTCCAATATTTGTCTGATTGGGACTATGTTTCATCGAAATTGGACCAGATATAGATATAGGTCCCATATATATTTTGTCCGATTCCGAACAAATGGTACAGCGAAATGGTACACCAATCTCACAACATTTGTCCGATTTAGACGAAATTTGGCATAAAAAAAGTCTTAAAGTTCGGCAGTGTATTAGTTTCTTTTTTAAATGTTAACAAATGAAAAGGCGTTATGTTCGCCGGGCCGAACTTTGGATACCCTCCACCATAGATATACTGATAGGTACTTGAAATAAAAATATAGGGAACATACCAAAGAGTGTACATATACCGTCATTTCTACAAACCGATTATGGTTCTAAATTTTGGTCCTATACTCCATTTTTGTCGTATCTTCCGCAGATAAAATAATGACAACAGAGTCTTAGAACCAACCGCAAGCACGGAAAACATCATTTAACTATTTTAATTTAATAAAGCGGTTTTATGGGGACGACCCCAAAAAGGGGGCGAATATTAAACATTTTTGGTAGGGAGATTTGTTACCATATACGACTACGAAACACCGAATTGCAACGAATAGGGTTGAAAAGCGCGCTCAAGAACCCCAAAATACCGAAAAATGGGAGGTACCATTATATGGGGGCTATCTGAAAAAATGGACCTATGTTCATAATTTTTCGTGGAAAGTTTTGGTGCATATTAAGAACTCAAAATACTAAATTCCAGACAATTCGGTGGTAAAATACGACCAAAATACTGACCAAAATACGACCAAAATACCAGAAAAAGTGGACCTATATTTATAATTTTTTGTGGAGATATTTAGTACCCCGTAAGAACCCAATGTAGCAAATTTCAGCGAACTCGATTGAAAAATGCTCTCAAGAACCCCAAAATACCGAAAATTGGGGGTATGGGAGCTATGCCTAAACGTGGACCGATATATCCCATCTTCAAACTTGACCTGCCTGCAGACAAATGACAAACCTATGCAACATTTCAGCACCCTATCTCAATTCCTTCAGAAGATAGCGTGATTTCAACAGACCGACGGACATGGCTAGATCGTTTTTATCCTGATCAAGAATATTTTGTTTTTTCAAAATAGTCGGGCAGAACCCCAGTTTGTTGTTTTACTGATCAAGAATATATATACTTTATAGGGTCGGAAATGAATATTTCGATGAGTTACAAACGGAATGACCATACTATGGTGGAGAGTATAAAAATGGTCGGGTACTTCGTATGGTGATTATTAAAAAAAATCAAATCATTTATGAAAACTTACAGAGTTTTTGGCTTTTTAGTGTTCTTTTAAAAGGACGGTGGCGCTAATTGAGTTAAGGGGACCATTCTATGAAAACGATTTATAAATCATGAACATAAATTGGAAACATTCAGGAAAGAAATTTTTAATTCACCGAGAATAAAGAAGAGGAGTGTACTGCAAACATCTTTAGGCCTTCAAGAACCTGAAATGTAGAATTACAGCCATTTGTTGCAATGGGACTTACTTTTTCAAAATACTGAGTATAGAGCGATAAGGAAAGTTCAAATCGAACAGACGTAGGTTCTTTGGTGTGACAGATGAATGAAATCGAGCAAAATTATGTATGTCAACTATATGTTTATGAATGTCCGTCCGTGTGTTTGTCCATGTTAAATTGTAAAAAAGTACAGGTCGCATTCAAGATCCGAATTGGATGAAATTTGGCACAGGTTAGATTTAGATATAGCTCCCATGTATATTTTCGTCCGATTGTATGTAAATCCTGCACCAAACTCCAAATATTTGTCCGATTGAGACAAAATTTGGCACAGCGTATTGAATTACGTGCTAAGTTTTGTTGAAATCGGTTCAAAAATAGATATATAGTTTCATGTGATTTTATGTAAATGGTGCATCAAATTGCTAAGTTTTGACCGATTGAGAAAAAATTTTCCACAGCGTTCTTTCTTAGGTCTAGATTGGTGTATTTGAAGTTTTGTTGAAATCGCTTTAAATTTAGATATAGTTCCCATATATTGTTTCGTCCGATTTTATATAAATGTGGTGCATTAAGTTTTGTCCGATTGAGACAAAATTTTGTACAACGTACTGAATTAGGTCGATCAATCTGTGCGAAGTTTTGTTGAAATCGATTCAGAGTTAGTGCACAATATATCAAATTGATCCTAGAATATTGGATTTTCTGAGTTCTTGCAATTGAGCACCAAATAATAAACATTTCTCTGATCGATATAATTTTGGACAGCACACTGTGCTGCTGCATACCAAATGTTGGATGACACGTTTGTTGAAATACGCCCATATTTAAATATATCTCCCATATATAATTTTGTTAAATAATTTTCCGAATGGTATGTTCAAATGTCTATGTTGTTTACACAGTTAATTTCGTCCGTTTCCATTTCAATGGTCCTCTAAAGATGATGTGTCTATTCTATCTACAGGATATTGTACATATGAGCATGTCTTGTATGTACTCAAAGTGGTGAAGAGTATCATATAGTCGGCCCCGTCTGACTTTTGCACATTCCTTACTGGTTTTAAATCTATTTATATAAGAACAGTTATTGGTATCTGATAAATATGTATGTACATATGTATACTTATGTTTTACCACCTAATCGCCGTATCATCATTTAGTCTGTTGAAAATACCAACGACAACAAATCAAATCAAATATTTATTAAATATAATAAATTGTAATTATAGCACGAATGCATTGTATCGATGTTTTGAATCCTATTTGCATTTAGTTTTTTTTTTTGTTTTATTTTATTTTTTTCCGATTTGGTTGAATATAAATTAGTCATTTGTATGTATTTGTTATTGTGTGCATTCGCGAATAAATATTTTTCTATTTGTGAATTTTTAATTAAAATAAATCAATTTCTATAAAAAGTAATTTTTCAATTTTATCAAATTGTCATTATACGTAATTAATTAATATTATATTTGTATTTTTGTTTTCTATACACAAATAATTGAAATTAGAATTTATTCAAATGTACAAACTGTATGGATGGGAGACGGTATATATTTTAAAAATGGGGAAATTATTAGGGTTGTTTATACACTAACTGGCTAGAGAAAGATTGATATAGCTCCCGGATATAATTTCGTCCGATTTCACAATCCAAATATTCAACGTTGTACGATGAAGAAGAAATTTACAGAGCGTACCAAATTGAGCCTAGAATAACGTATATTAACGTTTCAGATTTATACAAAGGAATTGTCTACCATTTGAGATTTCGAGTTCCCAACATTTACGTTGGAAGGAATGGAATTACTTAGCAACACCAGAAACCATAATTTACATTTAGATCTAATTTTCAGACAATTTTTTTTTGTTAATTAGATATATATAATAAAATGCTCCATAGAACAAGCTATAATATGTATTTAATATTCATATTATCGAAATTGTTGTATACCACACCTTTCTCTCATACT
>NW_026873886.1:0-151471 GCF_032173495.1 Musca vetustissima
CACGTTCTCAAAAGGAACCATGGGCCTATATCGATTCCTTCGCCTGCTATAATCATATACTGAAAGAGATAATACCCTGTACCACAAAGTGGTGAAGGGTATAATAATGTTATTGGCCCATTTTATTTTTTAAATATTAACGGACTTTACCAATAATAGTAGGGTTCTTCTTTGGTTGGATCAGGACATACATGCAAAATTTCGTGACGATTGGTCCATAAATGACTGTATAAATTATAATGGACAGACGGACGAACTAATCGATTATCCGATAAATATTTAACCAATTTCGCCTGTCTGTCTAGCTGTCTATTTAAAATAGAACTGTGCATTTTTGCTCAACATTGCTAATACTTTAAGGAGCTTTGGTATTTTAAATGGGATATATCGATCCATTGTCTGTCATAGCCCAAATCAGAATTTCGAAGGTTTTAGCCACGAAGTGGTTTTTAGCTATATGCAGAATAGTTTGTATATAGAGTGGAGCCCACACAAAAGTTGTGCCCCATTTTAAGTATATATACCCAGTGTGGTATTATGTCTTTGTAGATATGTTTGTAACAGGCAAAAGGAAACGAGATAGACACATGGTTCCTTTTGAGAGTATGCGTAGAATCACTTTCTGAGCCGTCTGTCCGCCCATTATTTTTGTGAACAAAGTACAGGTCGCATTTATGATCCGATTTGGATGAAAATTGGCATAGGTCACTTATTTGGCCCAAGGACAAACTCTATTGAAATATATTTTCGTCCGATTTAAGGTAAATAGTACACCAAAATACCTATATATCTTTTGATCTGCACTAAATTTTGCAGAGCGTAATGATTTAGGTCAAGAATAATGTGTGTTAAGTTTCCTGAAAATCGGTTCAGATTTAGATATAGCTTCCATATATATATTTTCGTCCGATTTAATGTAAATGGTTTATCTTTAATAATATCTTTCGATTTGCACGAAATTTGGCACAGCGAAATGTATTATGTCTAGAATGATGTGTGTTGAGTTTCCTGAAAATCGTTTCAGATATAGATGTAGATTTCACATATATATATATATATATATATATATATATTCGTCCGATTTAATGTAAATGGTGCAAAGTCCCTTAATATCTTTCGATTTGCACGAAATTTGGCTCAGCGTAATGAATTAAGCCTAGAATGATTTGTGTTAAGTTTCATTAAAATCGGTTCATATTTAGATATAGCTCCCATATATATTTTCGTCTGATTTAGGGTAAATGGTGTACCAAAGTCCCTTAATATCTTTCGGTTTGCACGAAATTTGGCACAGCGTACTGAATCAAGCCTAGAATGATGTTTGCTAAGTTGCGTGAAAATAGGTTCAGATTTAGATATAGCTTCTATATCTGACCAAATTATGGATCCAAATTCATTTTACTGCTCCTTTAAAAATGCGACGTCTGTTAGGATTCATCTGTTGAATATACCCAAAGTGGTGAAGTGTATCGTATAGTCGGCCCGTCCGACTTTACTACTTTCTTTACTGGCTTTAATGTTATAGCAGTTTTGTTCCCTAAGAAGGAAATGACAATTTACAATACATCCCCGATATGAAGGTTCCGCATCATAATTTTCGAATTTTTAAGGTTTTTTTTGTTAAGTTTCATTAAAATCGGTTCATATTTAGATATAGCTCCCATATATATTTTCGTCTGATTTAAGGTAAATGGTGTACCAAAGTCCCTTAATATCTTTCGGTTTGCACGTAATTTGGCACAGCGTACTGAATCAAGCCTAGAATGATGTTTGCTAAGTTGCGTGAAAATAGGTTCAGATTTAGATATAGCTTCTATATCTGACCAAATTATGGATCCAAATTCATTTTACTGCTCCTTTAAAAATGCGACGTCTGTTAGGATTCATCTGTTGAATATACCCAAAGTGGTGAAGTGTATCGTATAGTCGGCCCGTCCGACTTTACTACTTTCTTTACTGGCTTTAATGTTATAGCAGTTTTGTTCCCTACGAAGGAAATGCCAATTTACAATACATCCCCGATATGAAGGTTCCGCATCATAATTTTCGAATTTTTAAGGTTTTTTTCTTATTTGACCAGCGTAGTGGATGTAATTTGGTCCATGTTATACGTGCTCGTGAACTGCGAAAAACATATTTGCCGAGAATTTGCATTATGGGAGCATCTTTTGGACATACATGCATTTTGAAGGTTTTACCTACGAAGTGGCTATACTTTGGCATTCCAGATTCCTGGTAAAAAAACAAAGTCTTTTCCTCATATATGTTCATGTACTTATATGGCCTAATTTTCTCTACATAGTAGTTCCTAGCGCAGTTTTACAAGATGTTTTGCGGAAATTTGGTATTTTATTTTCATAGTAAACAACCTACTATTATAAAGTCGATATGTTCTCATATCCGGAGTGTACAAGTTCCGATACAGGCGTATGGACTTGTAGGGGTTCTAAATCTACAGAGTAGCTTTAGAACAGAAAATATTTCTTGCACAAAGACGAACAACAATAAATGAATATTAGACAACACAACAAGTATACAGGATCTGGTGGTGGTTAGGATCTGGTGGTGGTTGGTAAAAATAAAACACTCGTTTTAATCATAGACTCTGGCGGTCTTAATTAATGTTTTACTTGTTTTAAAACAATTGTTGGTTCTTAATAGCGGCAAAGTATTTTAGCTTTTTCTTCTTCTTCCTTAGGGATCGTTCTTCTCTGATGACGATAGGTAATAGTTGAGGTACCGATAAATAGACTTATCGATGACATAATCGATGGAACCTCAACACGGAGATATCCCACAATTTTAACTGGTTTTACTACATATGTTGTGTTAGAAATCGATTATTTATATTTCAACCTCGGAATCTGATATATATTGTAATATTATGCATTTTCCGATTTCCATACTGACATCAGCAGAAATCTTAAATAAAGTTCGTTAAGATTCGGCTATGCCTCATAATTATTCAATACAATAATACAATTATTATAAGTTTAGTATTAATTAATTGTTGTGGTCGTGGACTAAATTGCAAATAAAGAAATTAATTAAAAAACTATGATTAATGTCCAAATAAATGTAATACAATTATTTTCTTCCCGATTGTATAATAATTAATATTCCCAGCCATCTTAAAATGACTATTAATTTGCTAGACTTCAATTCATGCCTTACATTTCAAATCAATTTAAGTTTGGTCACATTATTTCATGGTCATATTTTATGGCATAATTGTTTATTAATGCAAATTTCACAACGATTACACGCATTTGATATTTAACTTTCCACCAACCAAACGGTATTTGTCAATAGGTAAATGTACACACACACACCCTCATATATTCAACCACAAGCGCACGTATCAAAGACACAAAAGGATGTTACAACGCCGTTCAATGAGTATTACATTGTATTACACGGTGTAAAGCTGTTGCTTTGAATGGTGTAATTACAGTGATTTAAGTGGCCAAAAACGAGAGATGTCGTCAATGCAAGCAAACTACTTTACATAGCCTATGGCATCTCAAAATTATTCTATGGACCTGAACATCAAAGTTTAATTCTGATCAGAACAAAATTATATGAGATCGCAATAATCAAGATAGAGCTTTGAAATAAATACGTATGTGGATTTTGGGTATGTTTTTACAACTAAAGTGGCGGAACATTGGTATTTTCAGGTGTCATTGCCTAGGAAATCTTCGTAGCAGAAATTATTAACATTATTCCAATTTTTAGGCTATTCCCTCCCAAATTTCGGTATCTTGGGGAGTATGTGCACGTCGTTGGTTGCTTTTAGGTCCACATTAGATAGATATATGCCCTTATTATGAACAGTTTAGGAAACAAAACCAAACCAAATAGACTCTAATTTTATATGTTGGGTTCAAATTGGCAGTCATAACTTCCTATCAGAAAACCAGTAAGGAAAGTAGAAAAGTCGGACGGGGCCGACTATATGATACCCTTCACCACTTTTGGTATATTTAACAGATGAATCATAACAAATGTCGCATTTTTAAAGGACCAGTAAAATGATATTGGATCCATAAACATGTCAATCTGCAACCTATACTAATGTTTTCATTTGGTCAGATATAGAAGCAATATCTAAATGTGAACCAATTTCATGAAACTTAACACACATCATTCTAGACCTAATTTATTACGCTACGCTAAATTTGGTGCAAACCGAAAGATATTAAGGGACTTTGGTATACCATTTACCTTAAATCGGACGAAAATATATATGGGAGTGCCTATTTGCCTAAAGGCATAATACCCTGTACAACAGTGTGGTGAAGGGTACAAAAATCGGACGAGAGAACGAAACTATAGCTATATATAAATCTGAACCGATTTCAACAAAACTCGGATCATAAATGCGACATTGTTAACAGAAATACATGGACGGACTCAGAAAGAGATTCTATGCATATTCCTAGAAGGAACCATGGGTCTATCCCGATTCGTTTTGCTGTTACTAACATATGCACAAAGAGATAATACCTGTACCTCAGTGTTGTGAAGGGTATAAAAAGGGGGTTTTATTGGGACTACCCCTTAAAGGGGGCGAATATGATTAATTTTTGGGATGGAGGTTTGTTGCCATAGACGACTACAAAAAACCAAATTACAAAAAAAAAAAAAATGGCTCAAGAAACCCAAAATACCGAAAATTGGGGGGTACCCTTATATGGGGGCTACCCGAAAAAATTGACCTATATTTATAATTTATACTGGAGAGATTTGCTACCTAATAAGAACTCGACGTACTCAATTACAGTCAATTCGGTCGAAAAATACGATCAGAACCCCCAAAATACCAAAAATTTGGGGGTACCGTTATATGGGGACTACCAGAAAAACTAGACCTATATTTATAATTTTTAGTTGAGTAATTTGGTACCCTATAAAAACCCAATTTACAAATTTTCAGAGAATTCAGTTATAAAACGAGCCTAAGAACCCGAAAATACCGAAATATGGGGGTACCCTTATATGGGACCAGTTAAGTGACCTGTGCCAAATTTCATCCAAATCGGATCATAAATGCTACCTGTACTTTGTTAACAAAAATACATGGACGGACAGACGGACATGCATAAATCGACTCAGAAAGTGATTCTATGCATATTCTCAAAAGGAACCATGGGTCTATCTCTATTATTTTTGCCTGTTACAAACATATGCACAAAGACATAATACCCTGTACCACAGTGTGGTGAAGGGTATAATAATATATCCGATGTAACATTACGGCAGCATTTTCGGTATTTTAGTTTAAGCCACATTTTCCCCAAAATAATGGATGTAATTTAGGATTTCGGGATTTTGTAGGACATTAGCAGCTCAACATCGGCATAGGTCAAATATTGGTATAGCCCCACATAAAAGCCTCCGCACACTTTCAGTAAATAAAGAGTGGCATATGTGTTTTTGACAAAAAATGGCGATATAGGTTTATATTTCGACAATTCTCCATATAAAGGTATCCGCTCCATTTACGGCATTTTGCGAGTTGTAGTATAATTGGTCCTTCAAAGTCATTCCGTGTTCTAGTGAAAACATATTTACAGAAGATTTTCCATGTAGGTCAATTTTACATCATAAAGAGCTGTGAGTTGATTGTTTTTATGTCTGACCATCTGTCCGTCCGTTAATATAAAATCTGTGGCACAAATCACTTATCTGGTGCAAGGACGAACGAGGACGTAGTGAAATTGGAAAAACGGTCTCATATATAGGTTTGCTCCATAATACTTCAACATCTAATAGATATAGCTCCCATATATTACGTTCCTAACAGTCAAAATTGGTTCAATCGAGATGAATTTTGCAAAGAGTAACGAAATGTGTCTGGAACGACGTATGTCAAGGTTAGTGGAAGTCGGTTTAGCTTAAGTTGATCCAAATTGATGAGATGTTGCACAACGTTCCAAATGAAATCTTGAATTACCAATATTCAATTTTGTTAAAATAGGTTCTGATATAACTTTTAACCGATTGAGATGATATTTTGCACAGTAACCTCCTAGGAGCATTGCTTGTATATACCCAAAGTAGCGAAGGATATCATATAAGTAGTCACTTCCAACCTGTTAACTTTCCTTACTGGTTTATTTTTAAACCAGTGAGTGGAGCAGTATAGTCAGAAGAAAATATAACTTTCTTCGGTTCTATATTCTGAGAGTGGGCAATATTTGCAGCCTCTCGAACGACGATAGGTAAACAACTTCACTTTCTGACCCTGGCATATTTTCCAAATATTGTTTTCCCGAGGTAAATATTTATGTCATAAAATAAAAATTTGGTCGGTTTAGGTCTTGATTGCTTCACCGATTATCATCTAAACAGCGGTTCTAAATATTATGTCAGATCCCTTTCACCATGTAAAACATGTAATGTTCTGCATATGGTAATGAGCGTCTAGAATATTTGACAAAAATAAAGTTTTCGGTTTATTGAACCACCTTGTCGTAATTATCCATAGGCATAACTTCATGTAAAATTTCAATACGACAATTCCGGCAGTGGGGTAATAGTAACACTAAACAATATCATAATACAATAATTTAAATACTTACTTATATTCGAGTACATAACATAATATAATTGGTATTTATTTAAAGGTCAACAACTCCTCTTGGATATAATATCAACGTCTCGGGTCTATGTCCCTCAGGAATAAATATATACGACCCAGAATACACATTTTTTTATTTTTCACTCAAAAGTCTGGGTTCATTTGATCCTCTAAACCGATCGATTTTCATCAAAACAGATATCCCTATTCCATTCCTGGTGTAAAATTGTGTGGTGTTCGGGACATAATTTTGGCCTCTGGAGCGTCCATAAAATCAGACGAAAACAAAGTTGTTCGCCCACTTCATCCCCTAAATATTAACAAAAACAATACTGGTTGTCTTTGGCCAGAACCCGTCCTACTTGCAAAATTTCGTGACGATTGATCTATAACGGACGGACGGATACACATGTCTTGATCGACTCATCTAGTCCGGATATGACGATAGGTACCCTTAAAGGTTAATTAAGCACCAATATGAATTACCAGCAGTGTTGCACTAGATTTAGCACTTTTTGAACTCGTTCAGCACCAAAAAAATGTCAGTCAGTATACCTATGGTGGAGGGTACTAAGATTGAGTTATTTATAAGGTGATCCAGACTTTTCTCAAAGTTAGGGATTCAAAAATGATTTCCAACAGATACGGTATTTTGTATTCTCATAATGTTTGGAGATAGACCCTCCATTTAATTAACATCCTCGTTGAAAAATCCCCTTAAAATTCGCAGAAATATAGTTATACTCTTCACCACACCGTGGTACAGGGTATTATGTATTTGTCCATATGTTTGTAACAGACAAAAAGGAAACGAGATAGAGAATATGCATAGAATCACTTTCTGAGTCGAATTATGCATGTCCGTCCGTCCCTCTGTCTGTCTGTCCATGTTAATTTGAAAACAAAGTACAGGTCGCATTTATGATCCGAATTGGATGAAATTTGGCATGGGTCACTTGCTTGGCCCAAGGACGAACCCTATAGAAATTGGGAAAAAATCGGTTCAGGTTTAGATAAAGCTCCCATATATATTTTCGTCCGATTTAATGTAAACGGTCCCTATATATCTTTGGATTTGCACGAAATTTGGCACAGCGTAATGAATTAGGTCTAGAATAATATGTGTAAAATTTCATAAAAATCGGTACAGATTTAGATATAGCTCCCATATATATTTCGTCCGATTTTTGGTATATGGTGCACAAAGTCCCTACATATCTTTCGATTTACACGAAATTTGGCACAGCGTAATGAAGTAGGTTTAGAATGATGTGTGTAAAATTCCATAAAAATCGGTTCAGATTTAGATATAGCTCCCATTTATATTTCCGTCCGATTTTTTGTAAATGGTGGTCTAGAATGATGTGAGTTAAATTTCGAAAAAATCGGTTCAGATATAGATATAGCTCCCATATATATTTTCGTCCGATTTAAGGTAAATGGTGTACAAAAGTCCCTATATATCATTCGCTTTGCACGAAATTTGACACAGCGTTATGAATTAGGTCTAGAATGATATGAGTAAAATTTCATGAAAATCGGTACTGATTTTGACAAAGGTCCCATATATATTTTCGTCCGATTTAAGGTAAATGGTGTACAAAAGTCCCTATATATCATTCGATTTGTACAATATTTAGCACAGCGTTATGAATTAGGTCTAGAATGATGTGTGTAGAATTTCATGAAAATCGGTCCAAATTTGGATATAGCTCCCATATATATTTTCGTCCGATTTAAGGTAAATGGTGTACAAAAGTCCCTATATATCATTCGATTTGCACGAAATTTGGCATAGCGTAATGACTTAGGTCTAGAATGATATGTGTAAAATTTCATGAAAATCGGTACAGATTTAGATAAAGGTCCCATATATATTTTCGTCCGATTTAAGGTAAATGGTGTACAAAAGTCCCTATATATATTTCGATTTGCACAATATTTGGCATAGCGTTATGAATTAGGTCTAGAATGATGTGTGTAAAATTTAATGAAAATCTGTTGAAATTTAGATATAGCTCCTAAATATATTTTCGTCCGATTTAAGGTAAATGGTGTACAAAAGTCCCTATATATCTTTTGATTTGCATGAAATTTGGCATAGCGTACTGAATTAAGTCTAAAAATATGTGTTTTTAATTTCGTAAAAATCGGTTCAGATTTAGATATAGATCCCATATATATTTTTGTCCGATTTTAAGTAAATGGTGCAAAGTCCCTATATGTTTTGTATATAATAAAGAACTCTAAATGTTGCCGAATGCACAAAACATACTAAAATAAGTGTAGCCTAACATGTGACAAGTTTCAATGAAATCGGTTAAAATTTAGATATTTTGCTTTAAATTGATTAATAATTACATAATTTTGTCCTATTGTAAGAAGCAACTCTATATCTGACCAAAATTTATGGGTTTCAGAATATACCCAAAGTGGTGAAGGGTATCATATAGTCGGCCCCGTCCGAATTTACTACTTTCCTTACTGGTTTTACACTTATAGTTGTACCCACACTCCCCCATCTTATTCGCTTTAGTATTTTTTCCACGTGACGTTGGAACTGTCTATATGCCTTTGGTGGAGGGTATCAAAAGTTCAGCTCGACCGATCTTAATGCCTTTTCAGTTATTTTCTTTAATTCATGTAAACAAAATATGTATGTTTCCTACCATAATCCACTGTTCCGAATCAATAACAATAGTTTATGTTGTTCATGCCATCAAGTACAAGCACACACACAAAAACACGCAAATATCCATAACAGCATCATTCAACATTCACATTTACAACATTGACATTTGTGATTTTAACCACAAAACATGAAATATTAAATGTGATTAACTGATTTTCATTATAGCTTGAAACGTGACTTAACCAACTCCATGGGGATGAGGAGGACCTATTCAAACCAACAACAAAAATAGCAAATATCCATCCATCCATCCAACCAGCAAACCGTAGCAAACAACCTCTGAACGCAGCATCGAAATGTCCGTCGTTTGAATTTTTGGCAGCGCAACGTCGTCATCGTCCTGCTCGTCGTATATCACAAATTACCATTTATAATAATGATTTGATACCTTAACGCAATTAATTAGCTAATTTTATACAATTCCAGAACAATTAGTGAATATTAATGACGATACTTAAGACAATACGAAAGGATTTCACACCATTTGTTTGGAGGGGTTGCTTTTTACATAGCTATGGTTACTTAAATCAGGACGAGGGTTGGGGGAAGGGTCTGACAAAATTATATTTCGAAATAAGATAAACAATTTTTTGGGGTAAAGTGAAATTATGCCGTTTGTGACATTTGATACATAGTAATTTCGGAAAATAATAAATGTGCAATTTTTGTGTGGTGTGGATTTGAGAAAGTATAGATTTCAATATAAGTGTCAAAATAAATCTAATTTCTTTCAGTTGTTGTGTTTTGAAAAATTATATTCTTGTCAGGAAATGAATTATTATCAATAATATTTGGTTACTATTAGAATTTGTTATTTAGAGAACGTCTCGGTAATAAATTAATTTAAATTATTTCATTTTTGACACAAGAGTTACTAAAGGTAGGTGTGAAAAAAAATATAACATGTTTTGTATATGAAATAAAAATCCCAACGTCATATTTATAAAAGTTGCCATAAACCCACAGCTTTATCGATCGAGAATTTATAATAATAGTAGATGCAATTAACGCAAAAACATCGAATTAAAGTTAAATAATAAATATGACCATTTAACAAATATAAATGTGGTCAACCTAGGACGGGACGATTTATTATGCCTTCTTCCACATGATGTGAATTCAAAATTTCTTAACCGTGTCGGGACCATTCATTGTAAATTGGCTGCTAGTAGGTTGTTTATGCTGTTAGAAATTTAATTCAAAATGACAGGCACCCATGTTGGACAAATGGGCATGTGATACTCTAAACAACTATCACTGAAAACTAACTTTTGCGGATATATATTCGCAGTCAGGGCAATATATCGAGACATTTAATCCCTCTTGACCGATTAGAGGTCAACACCTACTGTTTCTTACTCTGGCATCTTTTTGGAATCATGTTTTTCCAGAATGAACATTTACGTCATAAGATTCACATCTGTTTACTTTTACTATTCGCATTCAGGGCTATATACCGCTACATTTAAACCTTTTTGACCGATTAGAGGTCAACAGCTACTCTTTCTTCGAAGTCATGGTCTGGGAGTGGAAAATTCCTTTTGGGTTGAAAGAAGTTTGAGATTATATAAAATCGAATGAGGAATGTTTTTGTCGAATATTTCGTCCATTTAACTCGATTTCTTTTATGTCCTTTTCGTCTTTAATCTATTGAACCACACTCCAACTACGAGTATAACAAGATGTGATGATGCCATAACATCGATATTTTTACGTTTTAGTGGTATTTTATAAATTTTATCCGTGTCATGTCACAAAAATTCTCTGTGTGTTTAAATAAATTAACTATAAAAACTAGTAACGAAAGTTCAAAAGTCGGACAGAACCGACTATATGATATCCTTCACAACTTTGGACACATATAAAAGATTCTTATATTTACAATATCCTGCAGATAGAATAGACATATGGGAAATTACAAAATTCTTTTAAAATTCCATTAAAAAAAATTTGAAAAAATTTTTTGCGAGCACATTCCTGATTTTTGGTACATAGGTTAAGAAAAATATGCTGATTCGAAATATGTTCGCGTTCACAAATTCGGATGCTGCGCACAAAAGTTATAGCGGTTTTAAATCTTGTATTTCAAATATAAATTAAATGAATTCCTATTCGTTGTAATTCGCGAATTTCTTCACAAATGCTTAAACACCATTGTTATCTTTGCATACTAGTCAAATCACACTGAAATACGGTTTAATAGTCGCGAAAAACAAATAGAAACATGAAGATATCGGAAAATAAAATAAATTAATTTTTGAATTAAAACAAATGTTTTTTGGAATTTTCGATTTTTTAGTATGTTTAAGAGGACACGGTTTTGCCTTAATCTTCTAAAATATACGACGCTTTCTTTTGCAAATTCTTTTAGATGATTGTTAAATATCGGCAGATTCATTCATTCATTCAGTTTCGACGTCATTAATGGCTAAATATATTGCACTTACAATACATAAAAATTATCAATATTGAAAAGCTTGCGATTCGCGAATTAGTTGAAATCAGTTGATGCGCATGCGATTTTCGTATAAACCGAATCAATGTCTTTCAATAATTATTAATTTTTCGATGTTTAATTTAGCGGTCAAAGTGTGCCACTCGATGCACTTTACTATGCAAAAACCCTAAAAATGGCTAAAAATCACGCAACGTGCATACGATTTTTATGCGCATCCGATTTTAGTAATCTCCTATGAAAATACGCAAAAGGACACCTATTTTAAAAGGATCGGTTAAGAACCGCGGATGTGCCTCCACAATCAATTTTGGATAAAATATGCATATTATTCGCGTATCGATGTATTTTTGACCTATTTCCACACAGATTCGCGAATTTGACAATACAAGCATAAATGAATGTAAAATTAATTCGAAGAAAACCGCGATTATTTACGCGAATTTGTCAAAATAAGTTTTTGCAGTTTTTCCCACATTCAAGGTACCTATATCCGCCGTTTTATTGGACGGAATTCAACATGGATGGGCTCATTAGATCCGCCACGTAAAAAAACTAAAATCACGCGGGGTTCCACGGAATTTGAATGGACTTTCTTAATTTAAGACTCAAAAAATATGTTTTTTATAAAAATTTACGCACCAAATTTTCGTCTTTGGAACCCAATTGCAAAGAAGCTACAGTGAGCACATTCATGAGATATACACTAAACGAAGCAGAATCACATGTTCTACGATCCTATAATTAGTTTATTCTATTATCTGGATGCGCATCCTAATTATAAGAAAAATTCAAAAAACACCGAAAATCCGGCTTCAAAATGTCAGCATCCATTTTGGGTGGATGCAGTGATTATATCGAAAAATCATACATTAGAACCATATTGTCCATGGGGTATTCTGCAACTTAGTCACTGATCACATGTGCGTAGTTTAGCCACAAATCGGGAACGAACACAAAAAAACTCGTTGGCTTCAACACATTTTTACCCATTTTTTTACATTACCACCTCCACAGCTTCCACGCAACTTATTATTTATTACCAAAATTTCAAGATTTTGATAAGAACACTTCATTTTATAGAATTGAATTTAAATTATATGCAATATGTTCATATTTCGCGAGTTATAACCTTGCAAACCTCAGCTTCAATGAATTTAAAAGATTTTTGTAATTTCCCATATACTCTTTGGGGGAATTGGGCGAAACTAAATATGTGATCTACATCGACATATAAACTCATACACATACCATACAGAAATCTATGAAAAATTGTATGTCAATCGGATTCTTTTGTATACCATTTGTATGAAATCAAGCAAAATAATGTATGTGGAGCTACATGTAAATCTGGACATAATTGAGCAACCGTAGCGTATATCGTTTGGTATGCAGCATCGAGCGCTGTCCACAATGTTATCTCGTGTATATGGAACAGATGTATGCTCCTCGGTGCACCATTTACCAAAAATCGGACGAAACTATATATGGGAGCTCTACCTAAATATGAACCGATTTTAACAAAACGTTATATATTAATATGGATCTATTTCAATACGCTGTGCAAAATTTTGTATCAATTGGGCAATGCTTGAGAGTTTGGGGCACCATTTACCAAAAAATCGGTATAGGGGAGCAATATCTAAATCTGAACCGATTTTCACAAAACATCGTATATATCAATGTGGACCTACTTTAATGCGTTCTGGTAAATGTTGTCTCAATCGAAATAAATAGTGAATATTTGGTGCAGCTTTTACCCAAAATCGGACGACACTATATATGAGAGCTATATCTAAATCCGAACCGATTTCAACAAAACTTCATAAATATCAAACCGGACCTAATTCAGAAGTCTGTGCAAAATGTTTCTCAATCGGACAAATACTGGGAGTTTGGTGCACCACTTACATATAATCGGATATATATATATATATATATATATATATGGGAGAAATATATCTAAAACTGAACTGATTTCATCAAACTGGGTCTAATATAGTACGCTGTGCAAAATTTTGGATCAATCAAAAAAATATCGGAATTTTGGCGCACCATTTACATTACATTGACGAAAATATATGTTCGAGCTATATCTAAATCTGAACCGATTTCCACAAAACTTCGCACACGCTAAACTGAACCTAATCTAGTACGCTATGCAAAATTTTGTTTCAATCGGAAAAATATTGTAATTGTATTGGTGTTCCATTTTCCTAAAATCCATTTCATAGGGTTCGTTCTTGGGCTAAATAAGTGACCTGTGCCAAATTTCATCCAAATCGGTCCGTAAATGCGACCTATACTTGCTCACAAAAATACATGGACGGACGGACAGACGGACATGCATAAAACGACTCAGAAAGTGATTTCGAAGCCATCAGCAACGTCCGAAACGTACAATAGCAGTCCTTCCAAGCTCGAAAGAAATAAATGAAGCAGCAGAACAAGCACCAAGTGAAAACGTCGCTAAGTTCGGAAGGCCACAAATTCTGATATACACAATGTTGAGGTGGACATTTAAAATAAATGGACCAAGTACGTACTCTATTGAAATTGGGAAAAATCGGTTCAGATATGTATATATATATATATATATATTTCCCATATATATTTTCGACCGATTTAAAGTAAATGGCGTACCAAAGTCCCTATATATCTTTCGATTTGTAAATAAAGTCTAGAGTGATGTGTTAGGTTTCGGGAAAATCGTTTCAGATTTAGATATAGCTCCCATATATATTTTCGTCCGATTTAATGTAAATTGTGCACCAAAGTCCCTATATTTCTTTCTATTTGCAGGAAATTTGGCACAGCGCACTGAATTGAGCCCAGAATGATATGTGCTAAGTTTCGTAAACATGGGTCCGATTTATGCAAATCGGGTATTAAAGTCCCAATGTGCACGATGTGCACGAAATAGTATAGTGAATTAAATTAAATCTAGAACGATGTGCGTAAAGTTTTTTTTGAGAATACGTTCAGATTTATATATATTGCTTTCATATACAGTATTTTTCGGTTAATTGCACATCAAAATTTACACAAATTTTTGTTCAATTAACCGAGGAACCAATTATCCGATCCCGCTTAATTCAATAGTTTGTTCAATTACAGTAATCACGTATAATTGGAACTACAAATGATTTAAAAAGTTTAATGTCAAATACAAATTACGCTTTCTCGCAGTTTTTCCTTAGCTATAAACATATGTTTTGAATTAGTAGAGATGCCACAAATTATGTCAAATATTTTTTTTTTAAAAAAATGGCAGATTATTTTTCAATTATTATTATCAGAGAAAGTAAAATACGAATTAACGAGGGTTTTATTCAATTATTAATATACATAAATATTTAAATATGTATCAATTTTTTTATTTTTTCAAAACAACTTAAAACCTATTCATTTTTAACAAAAACAAAAAATTAATTCATTATGTAGACAAAAATTAAAAACTTATTAGATATGTGATATATAAAAAATAATTAAAAATCAGTTTTTTTGCTGCAGAGAGTTTTGACGCATCTTGTCGATTACGTTGTCTAGCGTCACAATTGCAGAAAACTCATTGTCGTCAACATCTGCACCCAAAAAATAACGGCGTAAATTGTCAATGCAATTTTTTGCAAGAAATATGGGGATATCAACTTCGTCGTCATCGCTGACTTCGTCGTCCCCTTGCGAAAATCCCAAGATCTCATCTTCCGTTTGTATGCCTGCAACAGCCACATTGCCGTCAACGTGAACGTATTCATCGAAGCTGATTGGATTTCCTCCATCTTGAGGAACGCGATTCCATTCGGCTACGTTGGGCTCAATGCATGGTTCTTCACTTACTGACGAGTATGGTCCTTTGTCGAAGCCACAAGCTCGAAAGCAGTTCTGAATCGTGGACTGGCTAATATTTTTCCAGACTTCGTCAGCATTGTTCATCGCGTGCAAGATTGTAATTGTGTGTTCCTTTTCATCCTCAATGCTGTCTATGAGTTGCATTAAGACTTCATTGCGATAGAAAGTTTTAAAATTGTTTATGCTTCCCTTATCTAATGTGATTCTGTCCTTGCTACTTTTACCACCATGGCATGTATCACCCTTGAAACAGATTGTTCGGTCAGGAAGGCATTTAAAAAAAGCCCCGTTTCATCGGTATTAAACATATTTTTGGGCTCATAGTTTTTAATCAAGTCCTGCATCTTTTGTTTCCACTCCCTGCAAACACTGGCGTTGACGCTAGCGCTTTCACCACAAATTTTCCTGAAAGTTATGTTGTCCCTTTTTTTAAAGCGATCGAGCCATCCTTCGCTGGCTTTGAAATTGTGTAACCCCAATCTAGCCGCAAACGTTTTAGCCCTTTCTCTCATAAGCACTCCTCCAATTGGCACATTCAATTGACGGCTTTGTCGAAACCATGCGACAAGTGATTTCTCAAGCTCCACGAATTCACCTGGTTTTCTGCGTTTTACGGTACTGCTGCTGGGCATTCCCATGATGACCTTCCTCTTTTGAAGAATAGAATAGAGGGTAGACGTAGAGATGTGGTAGCGATTCGCTACATCAATTTTTTTTTCACCATTGTTCACTGCATTAATGATATCAAGCTTTTTACGAATTGATGAGTCTTGTAGTGCGACCGTTTTTGTGAATAGCCCGATCGATCAACGTAAGAACAATGAGAGTTAGAGAAAAGCACACACAAAAACAAATGTTTTGCCACTTCAGAGTAGAAAATCACTTGTGGTTTACCGTTAAATGTCGAACGATGAGCACAAAAAACAAGTTTTTGCTTGCAAAGAAACCGGCGCCCGCTACATCAAAATGCACGAATGAAGAGAAAGAGATAAACACAAAATTTGAAGTTTACGAATTATTGAGGTTTACGAACACAAATTACGATTTATAACAGGTATTTCGGTGGAAATTTTGTACGAATTATCGAGGGGACCGAAATGTATGGGATTTTTACGCGGGGTTTACGAATTAACGGGGTTACGAATTATCGGTATTTTACTGTATTTTCTTCTGATTTTATGTAAATGGTGTACCAAAATCCCTATATATCTTTCCATTTGTGTATTAAATTAAGTCTAGAACGATGTGCCTTAAGTTATTTGAATAGGTTCAGATTTAGATATAGGGAGAGATCCTATTGATCTGTATAGCTGATAGCTTATACTAAATTTTGAGTCATCAAGAGCATAGATTTCTGAGAAAACTAGTGGCAGATATCGTCCCGATAAACGAGACAATCAAACTTAAGCTAGTAAGGAAATTGGACCTTCCTCAACTCAAAGTCAACGATTTTCTTCTGAGAATGGGGCAACGAGTTCGGGACAGAACACATGCTCAAAGTCTTTGGTCTACAAAATATTATACCACTGGTGAAGAAATGGGAAGTCTTCCGCGGGGAGGAGAAAGAAGATGGAACTGTACTTGTGGTGGGTCTAGACAGTTCTTCAATGGCAAGTTTGATCAGCACTAAGGACAAGACACAAAATGAGTCCAATTACAGCGACTGCGTAAATAACATATCAACAAATTAAAGAAGTTTCTATCAAAAAACACACACTCAAACCGAAACCATGGTAGATTGTTTAACGCTAAGCAACAGTGGAATCCTCAGACTGACTCGCATTCTCACAAGACATAACAGGCTCCGGAACTTCATACACAAGATTGGATGTGAGGAAAGCAACTGGTGTAGAGCGTGTGTAGAGACCATTGAAACGTTACAAAGTTCCCGGAGTGACCAGCTCTTTCATATTTCCAAACCCAATTCCTAGGAAATGACACCTTTCGTGAAAAAACCGACCTGAGGGAATTTGAATGAAAAAAGTGAAAGACTTCACTAACATCACAGAATTACTTGACGTTTAGGACAATCAAATCCAAAAATGATTTCTTCTATCTTGCTTTATTCTGTAGAGCGCACAACAGGCCACTCACAAGGATGAGTGTGTGTTCACATATTGGGCATGTGGTGACATCAGGGTTGTACAGCCGTCCCAATTCATATTGGGCCCAAATTGACAAGAAAATGACAGACATATGCCCTGCATGTGAACTAGAACATCGCGATGTGCAGTATCAGTTCAATGGTCCAGGTAAACCCACTTAACTATCTGCAGGTTATTTTTGTTCGCAACCAATCCAGGTTGAAATCTTGCTAGACCTAGAAAAACAGGAGTCATACTCAGTCATACTTCGTAAACTATATTCATATGTTAGGTTGCTACAACAACAATAATATTACACTACACTACACTTTTTGTACGATTTTCCAAATATCCTTCGATGCATATCCTCTACACTACTGCAGCAAATATTAGTCTAATTTTTGTATTAGCTAAGGACGTGGAATTGCCTGTATAAAAATATAGCAATCTAGGTAAACTTGTGTCAGTATACTCTAAATAATACGATATAGAACATAACAACTAAATGTAGTATATAACAAGTAAAATGTGCCCCAAATATGTGAAGTCCTATCCTAAAGTTCCCCCTGTCATTCAATAACAAAGCCCATTTAATCTGTTTTTAAAAATTTTAATTACACACCCAAATGTTTATGAGGACATTCCTTAGTTACGGCTAAAAGAAATGTTTCGCCATAGTTTCATATTGTTTTCTTGGCGTGTGAAGTCTTTTCTTATGACAGGCCCTTGAAAATCGCAAAAAAGAACTCCGACAACGGTTTTTCTTACTCATCCATCACTAGCTTGGAATTTTATTATTTGTTCATTATTAGGCAAATCCTTCTTAGTCATTGCGCATCAAATCACATCAATAAATTATTTCAATGACATTTCCATTGACAGTTATTTCAGTTGTGCCTTTTGTTGTTGCTGCTGCTGGTGTTGTAAATTGTAGCCGGTGTTACTATTGTTGTTGATAAACATTTTTATGATCAAATATGGGCTGTCGTCATTGGTGTTCCACGGAGCCTTGAGAGTATTCAGCCTAGCAGCCTGTGCGTGACTTTGCCACTTTAATACAAATAAATATTCTCGTTGTTGTTGTCGTCGTTGCTTCTTTTATTTTTGTAATTTTTTCTTTTTTTTTGGAGAAGATGAATTGAAAGAATGAATCAAAGCTTCTTCGTTTTTATTTTCAAATATTGCTGCTAATATTGGAAATTCTTGAGATATTTTATGCCGAATAAAGAACAAGAGCGTAACGCAGAAAAAATACAGCAGCAGCATCATCAACAACAAAAACAAAATGAAAAGGAATTACAACAAAAGTGACATAAAGAAAAGGACTTCTGTTCGGTAGACAGCTAAAATGTCATGACAGCATTTTGTGAACATTCATGTTTTAGTTGTCATGACAAATTTAATTCAAGTTCTTCTATATTCTTATTTTACACACAGCGCCTAGATGTCAAGGAGGGTATTGACAGGAATGGCCTTCCAGCAAAAGGGCCATTCATTGTTTTGTGAATGGAATTTTGTAAGCCATTAGCTGCTGCAAATCAAATTCTATTATCGGAGAAGGATAACGAAATTTTGCATCAATTTTCTCTTGCCGAATATTACTGTTGGCATTCGGTCTTTTGCGTGTGATTTTGATTTGATGAAACATTTCATTGGAAATTTTCGCGTATATAAGTGGATTTTCACAAAAATACAATTATAGGCTTATGCACGGGTGGTGGAATGGTTTCATCCATCCATCCTGCGGGAAGAAAAATCCTTGGCATTGGTGATTGATTTTAGAGTGGTTAAATTTCTTAGCTGTAGCACTTAAAAGGATTCAAGGGAGGACATTCAATTTGATACCGATATCCATACCGTATACTAAACGGGAAGGTACGCTAATTCCGATGGTATAAACATAAATAGGATTATTTGAAAATAAGAAAAAAAATGGAATTTCCATTAATCAATTTCACGGTAAAAGGTAAGAATATTATATATTTCCTTTCAAAGTCATTGGATAATTAAAGATTGGAAACAATTTTAATACGATTAAATGTTCCGAAAAGAAGCTAAAGGTTTTGGATATGGAGGTCCATCGATTACATGGGTATTTACTATACCCCAACCCCCAATTTTTGGACTTTTGAAAGAAAATCTTTCTCGAATCAACCGGAAAAGCTTCGAAAGCTTGGAGTTTCAAGAATAAGGATCGGGTTGCTTGTTTTAAATTTTAATATCCTATTACTTCCGTAACCAGTAACAAGAAATGTTGCACTCTAATGATACTGGCTGTATTCGGGTCAATTGAATATACATATACACTATACAAAATGTCGTCTCCAATCTGATCCGACTTCAACAAAACTTAACCAACATTATTGTAGAATTAATGTTATTTTCTGTAAAAAAAACTCGAATTCAAAATTAAAGTCAAAACAATTAATTCAATAAACAAAATGTTTGTTGAACCAGTAAGGAAAGTAGTAAAGTCGGACGGGGCCGACTATATGATACCCTTCACCACTATGGGTATATTAAACAGGACTATTAACATGTAATTGGATGAAAAAAAGTAATATTTATCTAAATGTGAATCTACCTAGATCTATCCATAAAGTATGTTAATCGACTTCAAACAAATATAAATAAGTCCGTTGGGCTATGTCTGTACTTCTAGAAAACGCAACTACGTAATTGTATGCTCAATTTTGTGCGTTGTGCACAATTTGATGTCAATCTGACTAACATGAGGAGTCTGATGCCCAATTTACTTGAAATCGGTCGAAAATATATATGGAAGCTCTATCCAAATATTAAGCGATTTCAAACAAACTTGTCACAGGTTAGGTTATACTAATTTCAGAACGTTTTGTTTCTATTGGTTCCTTAGTACGTCAATTACTTAAAATCAATCTATAATAAAAGGGAGCTATATCTAAATCTGGACCGATTTTCACGAAACTTGGCAGACATCATTCTAGGCTCAATTCAGTACGTTATGACAAATTTCGTGCAAATCGAAAGTTATGTAGGGACTTTGGGGCACCATTTACATGAAATCGTACGAAACTATATGTGGGAGCTATATCTAAATCTGGGCCGATTTTCTCGAAACTTGGTAGACATCATTCTAGGCTCAATTCAGTGCGTTATGCCAAATTTCGTGCAAATCGAAAGTTATATAGGGACTTTGAGGCACCATTTACATGAAATCGGACGAAACTATATATGGGAGCTATATCTAAATCTGGACCGATTTTCTCCAAACTTGGCAGACATCACTCTAGGCTTAATTCAGTACGTTATGCCAAATTTCGTGCAAATCAAAAGATATATAGGGACTTTGGGGCACCATTTACATGAAATCGTACGAAACTATATATGGGAGCTATATCTAAATCTGGACCGATTTTCTCGAAACTTGGTAGACATCATTCCAGCACAAATCAGTACGTTATGCCAAATTTCGTGCAAATCGAAAGTTATATAGGGACTTTGAGGCACCATTTACATGAAATCGGACGAAACTATATATGGGAGCTATATCTAAATTTGGACCGATTTTCTCCAAACTTGGCAGACATCACTCTAGGCTTAATTCAGTACGTTATGCCAAATTTCGTGCAAATCGAAAGTTATATAGGGACTTTGAGGCACCATTTACATGAAATCGGACGAAACTATATATGGGAGCTATATCTAAATCTGGACCGATTTTCTCCAAACTTGGCAGACATCACTCTAGGCTTGATTCAGTACGTTATGCCAAATTTCGTGCAAATCAAAAGATATATACGGACTTTGGGGCACCATTTACATGAAATCGTACGAAACTATATATGGGAGCTAAATCTAAATCTGGACCGATTTTCTCCAAACTTGTTAGACATCATTCTAAGCTCAATTCAGTACGTTATGCCAAATTTCGCGCAAATCGAAAGATATATAGGGACTTTGGGGCACCTTTTACATGAAATCGGACGAAACTATATATGGGAGCTATATCTAAATCTGGATCGATTTTCTCCAAACTTGGCAGACATCACTCTAGGCTTAATTCAGTACGTTATACCAAATTTCGTGCAAATCAAAAGATATATAGGAACTTTGGGGCACCATATACATGAAATCGGACGAAACTATATATGGGAGCTATATCTAAATCTGGACCGATTTTCACGAAACTTGGCAGACATCATTCTAGACCTAAATGATTAAGCTGTACCAAATTTCGTGCAAATCGAAAGATATATAGGGGCCGTTTACATTAAATCGGTTAAATATATATATGGGAGCTATATCTAAATCTGAACCGATTTTTCCCAATTTCAATAGGGTTCGTCCTTGGGCCGAATAAGTGACCTATGCCAAATTTCATTCAATTCGGATCATAAATGCGACCTGTACTTTGTTTACAATTTAACATGGACAGACAGACAGACAGACGGACAGACGGACGGACGGACATGCATAAATCGACTTAGAAAGTGATTCTATGCATATTCTCAAAAGGAACCATGTGTCTATCTCGTTTCCTTTTGCCTGTTGCAAACATATGCACAAAGACATAATACCCTGTACCACAGTGTGGTGAAGGGTATAAAAATAATAAATAAATGCTTATTATTATAACAAGTGAAAAAAGCATTATGTTCGGCCGGATACCCTCCACAATAGGAATATTGACAGATACTTGCAATGAGAATATAGAGAACATAGCAAACAACCCACTTCTACAAACTAATTTATGTAAACCATTATGTACAGAAAATACATACTACAATGTAATTGGTATCAATTTTAAGGCCAACGACTCCTCTTGGATATACTATCAACTTCTCCGCTCTATGTCCTTCAGGAGTAAATATATATGCTATAGAATACAAATTTTGTCATTTTTCACACAAAAGTCAGGGTCCATTTGACCCGCTAAATATTGACCGATCTTTATCAAAAAAGGCATTCATATTCTTTGGCCCGATCCCCTTCTCCATGTAAAACGATAATTGCGGGGTCTAGAGCGGCCAGAAATTCAGACAGAAATTTAGGTTTTGGCCCATTTCATCCTTTAAATATTAACCGATCTTTACCAAAAACAATAGGGGTCTTCATTGACCAGAACCCATTCTATATGCAAAATTTCGTGAAGATTGGTCCATAACTGTGGCCTGTATCGTGTTTACAAATTATGATGGACAGACGGACGGTCGGACACACATGTCTAGATCGACTCAGCTAGTCGAGATATGACGATCGGTATACTTAAAGGTGGGTAAATAGGACCAATATTTCGCGGCGTTACAAACTCTTGGGGCTGCACAAAGCTATAATACCCTGACAACATAGTTGTGTAGGGTATAATGAGGATTTTCCTAAAATCGTTTAGGTGGTTTCCTAAACGTGGACCGATACTGATAATACATGGAAGAGTATAAAATCCTCAAACTACTGCATTTAAGATTCCAACGTTATATGAAGCTATGGCTAAAGGGGGGGCTAATATTGATTAAAAAGAGAAAGAAATATCGACTATTTGGGGTTATCATTTTATAAGTGGCTATGCCTAATTGATGACCGATATATGTCAATTTCGAACCCAATAGTTTAGTTCTGTATCTCAATTCGTTCCCTTAGAAGGTATCATTATACGGGGGAGATGTCTAAATGCTGGCCGAAACTTAGCACAACCTAATATCTTTACGAAGTCTAGATCAAGTCCAAAGTTGGGAAAAGTGGACCGATATTGACGAAGCATGATAGGGTGGAACATCACAAAAACACTGCAATGTAGAGGACACAGTTATCACCAAAGTACCCAGGTTTTATTTCGAGAGGTTGGGTTGAAGCTGCTGTTCCAATATGAAAATTGGTATTTGCAGAAAAACATTGTATGATTACGTACCTGGAGGCTTAAGATACAGCGGGACCACTGTTGATTACATCGTTTAGGAATTACCGAACATTTGTAGTTATTATTATATGAGGTGCTATGCCAAATTGGTGACCGATATAACTCTATTTCGACACACACATTTTCGCATCAGAATACATTTTTTTATGTTAAATATTAACAACCGAAAAAAGCGTTAAGTTATTATAGGGAACATACATATACCCACAATTCTACCAATCGATTGTTGTAAATCAAAAAGAAATTTCAGCAATTTCAATGGGGGTTTCCTAACATCTGAAAACCCCAAAATGTTGACATATATTATTAACGCATGATAGGATGAAACATGTGTATAAAATCCTGAAAATACTCCAATTTAGAGGGCAAATTTATAAGAGATAAAGCGATACTAAAGCGGACCCAATGTTAACAACATTGTGTCGGAAATAGCGAATACTTGGTGTTTTCATTATATAAGGGGTTATGCCTAATTAAAGGCCGATATAGCTCAAGTTCCAACCTAATGTTTTAGTTTTGAATCTTAATACCGTGCATAACGCTAAATATTAAATAGGTAGGATGTTTTATATAGGACCTGGGCCTAAATTCGGGTCGATATAGTTCATTCTCAAACCTCATGTTCTAGTTTTTCTGTCGATATCCTCCGACAGAAAAATGATTACAACATATGGCTAAATCGACTAAATCTTTTTAGAATTCCATACTATGTAGGGTATGAACTGAAATTTCCTCTACAGAATATCCCCCATTCTATGGTGGAATACAGCTATACGAGGATAACCTCAACGCACGGAACAAATCACCATTTGCATTAAATCGGACCAAAATATATATAGGAGCTATATCTAAATCTTGACCAATTTTCACGAAACTTGACAGACATCACTCTAGGCTCAATTCAGTAAGTTATGCCAAATTTCGTGCACATCGAAGGGTTTATAGGGACTTTGGTGACACATTTATATGAAATCGGACGAAACTATATATGGAAGCTATATCTAAAGCTGGACCGATTTTCACGAAACTTGCCAGACATCATTCTAGGCTCAATTCAGTACGTTATACCAAATTTCGTGCAAATAGAAAGATATATGTGGACTTTGGTGCACCATTAACCTTGAATCGGACGAAAATATTTATGGGAAATATTTATTGGAAAATATTTATGTCCTTGTGCCAAACAAATAAGCTGTGCCAAATTTCAAAACACCACATTACAGCCAATTCGGTTGTAAAACGCGCTCAAGAACCTCAAAATACCGAAAATTGGGGGTACTCTCATATGCGGGCTACCAGAAAAAATGGACCTATATTTATAATTTTTTTGGAGAGATTTTCTGCCCAATAAGAACTCAAACTACTAAATAACAATCAACTCGGTGGAAAAATGCGATCAAAACCCCCAAAATGTCGAAAATTGGTGGTACCGTTATATGGGGGCTACTAGAAAAAGGGGACCGATATTTATAATTTGTAGTTTATATACTTGGCACCAAATAAGAACCCAATGTACCAAAATTTAGCGAATTTGGTTGAAAACGCGCTCAAGAACCCCAAAATACCGAAAATTGGGGGGGGGGGGGTACTCTTATGTGGGGGATATCCGAAAAATGGACCTATATTAACAATTAATATTGACAATTTTTAGTAGGATTTCAGCGAATTTGGTTGAAAAACGAGATCAAGAACCTCAAAATACCGAAAATTGGCGGGTACCCTTATATGGGAGCTATGCCTAAACGTGGACCGATATAGCCCATCTTCGATTGACTCTATTTTGGCGATCTATCTCAATTCCTTTAGACGATAGAATGATTACAACAGACGAACATGCCTAAATCGTCATAGAATTTTACGTTGATCAGGAATATATGCCGTCGGAATTGTTTTAAGCTGATCAGGAATATATTTACTTTATAGGGTCGGAAATGATTATTTCGAGAACGGAAAAACAAAACTAATAATATACCTTCCATACTATGGTGGAGGGTATAAAAATACCGAAAATCGGTAAGTATCATTATATGGGGGCTAGGCCTGAATGCGGGCTATAGTTCATATATAGTTCATTATCGAACCCTTCCTCCGCAGGTGAAATGACTATAAAAAAAATTAATTTCAGGAGTCCACGCCTCACCCTCATTCTGCACCCCAAAGCCTATGAGTGGTCCAGATTGAAATATAGCTTCCACACATTGTATTGCTCGATTTTATGTCGTTAATACATCGACTGACTATTTTGCATATATTTCAGAATGAAATCTATCTAGAATACATATTTAATTTTGTCCAATTACATGTTAATGGTTCTCGAAAAATGTAATATCTGTTGTATTGGCAGGATATTTTATTTGATACCCTTATATAGTCAGACTTTTGAACTTTCATTGTGATTATTCACTAAATAGAACAATACGCCAGAAGGCGAACGTGCTGTGGAGCACATTCGTTGTATGTAGTTAAATCGGATTCGATAACACAATTTTATTAACCATGGATTTGGCCACATATTTATCTTGGCTGTGAAAAAAATGTTCGTTGTAACATCGCTTAATCCTCTAGTGATTGTTTTGTGTCCTAAATGTTTTCGGGTTTCCCTTGCGACAATAATTCCGGCGGCATATAAATGCCTGTATATATATTAAAACCTTTGTAAACTAAATATATAACACATGATTAATTAGTTACCATGTTAAAAGTGACCCTTGAGCGTATGATTAATTTTAAGCTTATCCATTAAGCATCACTCATACGTCTTTATTAAATGCCCTTAATGAGTCCGGTTGCGAAAAATCCCTTTCCAATTAAAATTAATTTGAAACATTTAACACTTTATAACGTTAACACACAAACGTACGCATATATACACACATTCACTGAAGAACATCAACTACCCACACACACATACAAACATAATCTAGGTTTTTAGACTCATAGGAAACATACACAGGCACACGTACACACATCGTTTACATATCAACGTACAATGCATAATTGTGATGATCTTAATCTAATTACAACACGACAATTTCACTAGAACCGGCATACATACATCTATGTGACTATATGTATGTGTATATATACATATATAGGAGTATCCCCACACACTTCATATTGGGAGTTTGCTTTTGCAAAATTCCACGTTACATATTAAAGCCCTAGGCTGGCGTTTAAACATTATAAAGCTAATTGTGTGAGCATAACCTCTATACACGTAAGTATGTATGTATATGCCGTAAGTATGTAAGCACAGAAGTTACTCAAAATGCCTGAAAGTCGAAATTTTATAATATATAAGCCACTATTCGTTAAAGGCCCTCACTCTATATGCACACATATTCCTGGAGAAAAGGGGTTAGTGCGATGCGGCGAGCATACCTACCATGTGGTGGTTTTAATCAAATTTTATCTCTGCTTTCATGTTCAGCACTTGGTTGGGTATTAGTTAATGAATGTATAGTTGTGGTTGAAGCGAATAAGGGGCGAGTGTGCGGCATCACACTTTAAATTCTATTGTTATGCCAGTCGACTTTTATGGTAAACCCCATGTTAATGTTGTAGTTTTTCGGTAGCTATATATGTATGTATGTCGTGTAAATTTAATTGTTATTAATTACTTTTATGTGGTGTAACATTTTATGTCAACATTTATTGGGCGGATTTTTATTATAAAAAAGAAAAAAAAAAACTATGGCAAAGAGTGCTTAATGAATGAACATCAAGTGAAATATATTTTAAATAATATCAGAAAACTTCATTCTTTGAAAATTTGTTCACTGAAAATTATTGAATAGTTAAAGAATAATTTAAATAAATGAATTTGAATTCAATAGACGGATCGATGAACATTTTTCTTCTTAGAACTTTGTTGTGATCGTGAACAGACTTCAGGTTGGAAATGAGGTTTCCGATGACTCATGAACGGAATGATTCAGTATATGGAGTAATTCACGTCATAAGCAGTACGTGTTATTTGAAAATCTACCCCAAGTCCAAAAACTTAAAACCAGGTTAAAACAAAACCCTTACCTATAAATCAAAACACAGCTAGGGCTTTTTTCTAGCTTTTAGATTTTGGAGGTCCCGATTGGTTCAAGATGTTCAAGTTGAAAAATGTGTCCAATGATTTGGTAACGCTGCTGAATTTCGGTGCTGGACTCATCTTTTAGTATACTAATCGTCATATCTCAACTAGCTGAGCCAAAATAGGTACGTGTATTCGTCCGTCTGTCTGTGCGTTATAATTTGTAATCACGATACGGGCCACAATAATGGTCCACTCGTAATGAAATTTGCATGTAGAACGGGTTCCGGTCAAAAAGACCCCTATTGCTTTTTTGTCTGTTTATCTGTTCGCTCTAGAGGCTACAATTATGACCGATATTTAGCTTGTAAAATCAACATAGACTTTTATTTATTCCTAAAGAACATTAGACTCGAGAAACTGCTAATATATCCAAGAGAAGTGGTGATTTTTTTATATTTATGTTTGTACTCGGATATGGGAGTTTTAGTTTAGGTATCCACCTACAATTTTCGATGATGATCATATTTCGAGGGTGAAATGAACCAAAACAAGTTTTTGTCTGGTTTACTAGTGGCTCAAAACGTCCAAATTATAAGCCGATCGTTTTTGGTTTAGCTTCTTTAGATTCCGATCGATTTCATGAATACCGAAAACTGAAACGAATCGTTTTGCTTAGTTGAAATATGGCAACATTGCTATAATCAAAACAAAAAAATATGATTAACAAGTGAACAAGCGTTAAGTTCGGCCGGGCCGAACTTTGGACACCCTCCACCATAGATATACTGACAGGTGCTAGAAATGAAAATATAGGGAACATACCAAAAAGAGGACCTATATCGACATTTCTTAAAATGGATTATGTAAACCATAACACAAATTTCAGAAATTTTTAATGGAAAATTATACCCTCAGCCTTATGACTAAAGAGGGTTATACACTTTAACATGGTGAAAATGTGCCTCATCGAAATATTGGTTCTAGACCCCATGTTTCTTTGGACAATATCCGTTTCAGAAAATTTCGATTTCATCCAAACTTTGCCCATCTTATTATTTCTTCCCAACTTAGTTCAAATTAGAAGATGGGGAATATCAGTCCCCTCCTTCTGGAACTTCCATACAGGGGCTTGGTCTAAATGCGGCTATAGTTCATTATCGAACATGGCTATATCGTCATAGAATTTTACGCTGATTAAGAAAATATATATTTTATTACGATGAATTACAAACGGAAAAACAAAATTAATATATCCTCCATACTATGGTGGAGGGTATAAAAAGGGGGTTATAGTCCCCATATAACCCCAAAAAGGGGGCGAATATTAATAATTTTTGGTAGGGAGATTTGTTACCATATACGACTACAAAGTACCAAATTGCTGCAAATTCCGTTGAAAAACGCACGCAACAACACCAAAATACCGAAAATTGGGGGGGGTAATCTTATATGGGGGCTATCCGAAAAAATGGACCTATATTGATAATTTTTTGTGGAGAGATTTGGTACCTATTAGGAACTCAAAATACTAAATTACAGCTATTTCGGGGAAAAAATACGATCAAAACCCCAAAAATACTGAAAGTTAGGAGGTGGAGGTGGACCTATATTTACAATTTTTTGTTGATTACCCAATGAGAACCCAATGTAGCAAATTTCAGCTAATTCGGTTGGAAAACGCGCTCAAGAACCCAAAAATACCGAAAGTTGGGGGGTACCCTTATATGGGAGCTATGCCTAAACGTGGACCGATATATCCCATCTTCGAACTTGACCTGCCTGCAGACAAAAGACAACCCTATGCAAAATTTCAATTCCTTCAGAAGCGTGATTACAACAGACGGACGGACATGGCTAGATCGTGTTAGAATTTTACCCTGATCAAGAATATACATACGTTATAGGGTCGGAAATGAATATTTCGATGTGTTACAAACGGAATGACATAATTAAAATACCCTCCATACTATGGTGGAGGATATAAAAATGGTGTTTGTTTTAAAGAAAAAACATGTGACAACACTTTGTTAGAAATTGGTTTCATTTATTGATAAATAACTATTGATAACTAAAATTTACAAAATTTTAAAATAAAAAGCCCAAAAATGTGAATTTTTATGTGAATTTATTATTAATGAAACCAGTGAGCGGAGCAGTATAGTCGGACCGGGCCGACCATACGATATCCTACACAACTACCACGGAACTCAAATTTTCTGCGGATGTTTATTCCGAGCCTGGGCAATATTTCGTGATATTTCCACCCTCTTGCCCGCTTAGAGGTAAACAGCACCTCTTCCTCACACTGACATATTTTCCGAATATTACGAGTATTCGGTACAGCTATTGTCCAGATTCCCTTCACCGTGGGTTGTGTTGTGATGTTCGGCTTTCATTTGAGGTCTATAGATAGACTCGAAAATAAAACAAAAAATTAAGTTTTCGGTCCACTTCATTCCAAAATTATTATCTGATCATCACCGAAAATTATAAGCGTTGTCCTTGACCATACCTGGAACCTCATGGAACATTTCAACGCGATCAGCGCTATAGTTCCGATCTCTAGAGTGATAATTGGCTACAATATAATATACGAATACGGAGATACCTGTAAATATTTAGGTGTAACTCCCACATCCGAGCACATACAACAATATAATTGGTCTTAATTTAAAGCTCAACCACTCCTCTTGGAACTTCTCTGGTCTATGTCCTTCAGTGGTAAATATATATGCTATAGAATACAAATTTGGCCATTTTTCACACAAAAGTCAGGGTCCATTTGACCCGCTAAATATTGACCGATCTTCATCAAAACAGGCATGCTTATTCTTTGACCCGATCCCCTTCCCCATGCAAAATTTCACAAAGTTCGGGCCATTATTGCGGCCTATGGAGCGACCAGAAAAACCGAAAAAATTAGTATTTGGTCCATTTCATCCCCTAAATATTAACCGATCTTTCCCAAAAACAATAGGGGTCTTCATTGGCCAGAACCCATCCTGCATGCAAAATTTTGTGAAGATTGGTCCATAACTGTGGCCTGTATCGTGTTTACAAATTATAATGGACAGACACACATGTCTAGATCGACCCAGCTAGTCGAGATATGACGATCGGTATACTTAAAGGTGGGTCTAGGACCAATATTTCGCGGCGTTACAAACTTTTGGGGCTGCAGAAAGCTATAATACCCTGATAACATAGTTGTGTAGGGTATAAACAGTATTTTTATTACTTTAAAGTATTTTCAGAGTATTTGAATGTTTGCATGTGCTCAAATAAATGCAAATCCACTTTCAAAATCAAAAGTGGTTTCATTCCGAAAAAATTTTCGTTTTTCGTTTTCTGAAGAAGCTAAATACGGAATTAACCCAATATAATATATGTGCAAATAGTCCACCTTCCGATTTGGACATAAAATGTTGAGAATTCTATCATATATGTTATATTTTTCGAGATCTGTTCAGATACAAATATTTTCGACTGATTTCATCGAGATGTTGCACTAGATTGGGCCAAGGAAGATTGTGAATTCGGTTTAGAGTTAAATATAGCTCTACACCTTTTCTATCGATAGGATATTGTACATGTACAATACCAATTTAAACTAATTATAACAAATGCCATCTCTAATTATATTTGTTAAGACTGGTTGAGATTTGTTTTTCTATAAATCGATCCCAATTTGGATATAGCTCCCATATCGACTATTTCTGGCATATTCAAAATCACATGGAGAAAATTTTTACAATTTTATTGAAATTTACAAATTGAATCGGTCAAAATGTACACATACTTTTAATTTAGTACGATTTCATATAATATGTACACCGATATTCCAAGGCTGTGTAACTGACAACAAAAATACTCTATTCTATAACAAATTCTTACACATAACACAATTCACTTTTGAAGCTAAAAAAAAAAACATATTCTGAGTTCTTTTCAAAATACTTGATTACAAATGCATTCCTATTTCACATACCATATCATAATAATTTATTCATTTCATTTTTGCAAAAATTAGCAATTATTATTCACATAAGCCTTCGGGTCACACCATGAAAATAAGAATATTATAAAGGAATCAAATATTAATTGTTGACAAAAGTTAAATAATTGTAATTTCGTTGCAGTTTTTAATTTTGTCATAAATACACTTTCTTCAATTCTATTGAATTGTTTGCTATATCCATACATCCACATATCTTTTGTTAATGGCAAACAATTAAATAAATAGCAAAATTACTATGTAATGTGTATACATTGTAATTAAGTTGACTTAATTTTATTTAAAGATATTTGCCGAGAACAATTGTCAAAAGTCAATAATTACATATTAATTAATTTGCACATAATTGCTTTAAAATATAGATTACAATTTAGATTAGAGAGCAAAAATGTTAAATTGAAATTTATGTTTGTTTAAAATGAATTGAGTCGAGCCGCAAGAGTAAAATTCCTGGGTAGGATTTCATGATTAAAACGTTCATAAAATTGTGACACAGATAGATAGAGAGAAGAGCTTGGACAAATTGCAAAACAAATCCCTGGGTGGTATTTCTTGATTAAAATGCTGATAACAAGAAGGTGACAAAGTAAGGCAATATAAGCTGTTATTGCAAAGAGCTAAACTACTGTAAAATAATAATTAATTAATATTTTAATAAGTTAGTTGTATTGTTGTGCAACTAAATTTTCTGATTAACATAATATCATGTTAATCTATTTTGATGAAACTCAATTAATTTTGTAGGGAATAATGTATAATACGATCAATCGCATTTAAGGGAACCCCCCCATTCTCGATTTTTTATTTTTAAGATTTTAAATGGGCTGGTAAATCAATACCAATGCTTGTTAAGGTCTGTAAGATTTAAAAAGGAAGAAAAATAATTTACAAAAAATTTTTGTTGTTGTTTTGTTGTTGCTTTTTGTGATCAAAGAAAAGTCCTAATTTTTGATAGCGGGCATGATAACTCCTCACTGGAACATCGGAATCCGAAAATTCCAACGGTGTTAGAAATAGTATATGTCTGGCTCTCGTATAAACTAGGATTATTGACTTCGCACAACAATTAACAATATGGCGGAACTTTGATTTTTTTTTTTTTTTTTTTTGGAAAATCGTCAATTTTTTGTCACAAACTAAGTTAAAAAATAAGGAAGTTATTCACTGATTGGCTTTATCCTGTTTCATACGAGAGCTATACATTCCCAGAGAAACGTGTTAAAATTTGGAACCGATTGGATTATTAGTTTTTGAGTTATCGTGCCCGCTATTCGCAAAAGAGAAAAACGCGTTTAAAGTTTGAGAAGCCCTTTAGCCGTCACTTGATGCTGACACAATAAATCGGCTATATCTTCAAGGGTTCTTGAGATTTTGAAATGTTGTAGGGACATTCTTGAATTAGTGAAGATTCGAATTAAATCACAAAAAAAAATTGACCCCCGAGATTGTTAAAGGTTGTTATAAAAAAGACCCTCTTCGCCTTTGTTTCCTTTTCAACTGGCTCATTTTTATACCCTCCACAATAGTATGGAGGGTATATTAATTTTGTTTTTCCGTTTGTAACTCATCGAAATAATCAATTCCGACCCTATAAAGTATATATATTCTTGATCAGCATAAAATTCTATGACGATACAGCCTGTCTAAACGAATTGATATAGATCGCCAAAATTTTGCATGGAGTCCCATATAAGGATACCCCCAATTTTCGGAATTTTGGCGTTCTTGAGCGCGTTTTTCAATCGAATTCGCTAAAAATTGCTACGTTGGGTTCTTATGGGGTACTAAATGTCTCCACAAAAATTATAAATATAGGTCCACATATTTTGGTAGCCCCCATATAACGGTACCTCCTAATTTTCAGTATTTTCAGTTTTTGATCGTATTGTTCCACCGAATTAGCTGTAATTTCGTATTTTGAGTTCTTAATAGGTACCAAATCTCTCTACAAAAAAATTTGAATATAGGTCCATTTTTTTCGGATAGCCCCCATATAAAGGGAACCCCCAATTTCAGTATTTTGGGGTTCTTGAGTGCGTTTTTCAACCGAATTTGCTGCAATTTGGCATTTTGTAGTTGTATATGGTAACAAATCTCCCTACCAAAAATTATTAATATTCGCTCCCTTTTTGGGGTAGTCCCCATATAACCCCATTTTTATACCCTTCACCACACTGTGGTATAGGGTATTATGTCTTTGTGCATATGTTGGTAACAGGCAAAAGGAAACGATAGAGACCCATGGTTCCTTTTGAGAATATCCATAGAATCACTTTCGATTTATGCATGTCCGTCTCTCTCCGTCCGTCCATTTATTTTTGTGAAACAAAGTACAGGTCGCATTTATGATCCGATTTGGATGAAATTTGGCACATATCACTTATTACGCCCAAGGACAGACCCTATTGAAATTGGAGAAAATCGGTTCAGATTTTGATATAGCTCCCATATATAGATTCGTCCGATTTTATGTAAATGGAGTACCAAACTTGCAATATTGGTCCGATTGAGACAAAATTTTGCACAGAGTACTGAATTAGGATTAGATTAATGTATGGTAAGTTTTTTTGAAATCGGTTCAGATTTAGATATAGTCATATTGGTCCGATTGTGACAAAATTTTGCACAAAGTACTGAACTAGATCCAGATTGATGTATGCGAAGTTTTGTTGAAATAGGTTCAGATTTAGATATAGCTCCGATATATAGTTTCGTCGGATTTTTGGTAAATGGAGCACCATGCTGCCAATATATGTCCGATTGAGACAAAATTTTGCACAAAGTACTGAACTAGCTTCAGATTGTTGGAATCGGTTCAGATTTAGATATAGCTCCTATATAAAGTTTCATCCGATTTTATGTAAACGGATATTGGTCCGATTGAGACAAAATTTTGCACAGAGTACTGAATTAGTTCCAGATTGATGTATGCGAAGTTTTGTTGAGATCGGTTCAGATTTAGGTATAGTTCCCATGTATAGTTTCGTCGGATTTTTGGTAAATGGAGCACCATACTGCCAATATATGTCCGATTGAGACAAAATTTTGCACAGAGTACAGAATTAGGTCCAGATTGATGTATTGAGACAGATATTGGTCCGATTGAGACAAAATTTTGCACAGAGTACTGAATTAGGTCCAGATTGATGTATGCGAAGTTTTGTTTAGCTCCCATATATATTTTGGTCCGATTCTATGTAAATGGTGTTCCAAAGAGTCTATATTTTTTCGATTTACACAAAATTTGGCAGAGGTGTGTTTAGAGTGATGTGTATTAAAGTTGCGAAAATCGGTGTATATGCGATACATCGCGCATATAAATTTTCTTCTATTCCATATACAGGAGATTATGGTATATGTCACGGTTGTTTAATTAGGCTAAGATTGTTATGTACTTCCACCTACATTATAGTGCTCGATTTTATACAAATTGCACACAAAAATCCAATTTCATTTATTTAATGTACATTTGTATGGGCAGGTGTATGGGTTTTTAATCGGTTCAAATATCTATGTAAACCACACATTAATATATATCATCGATTACATTCCAATGGTTATCTAAAGATTATATATCTCTTCTATCTACAAGATATTGTATGTATCCAAAGTGGTGAAGGGTATCATATAGTCGGCCCGTCCGACTTTTGAACTTTCCTTACTGGCTTATATTAAAATAGTTATCTGTTTGGTTCTAAGACTCTGTTGTAATCATTCCACCTGCGTAGGATAGCGAGATAGAAAATTAAAACTTAAGGTTCGATAATGAACTATAGCCGCATTTAGACCTTGCCCCTGTGTGGAGGTTCCAGAAAGAGTGGACCGATATTCCCCATCTTCGAATTTGAACTAAGTTTGGAAGAAATAATAAGATGGGCAAAGTTTTAATGAAATCTAAATTTTCTGAAACGGATTTGGTCCAAAGAAACATGGGGTCTAGAACAAATATTTCGATGAGGCACATTTTCACCGTGTTAAAGTGTATACAACCTCATTAGCCATAAGGGGGTATAATTATCCATTAAACATTTCTGAAATTTGTATTATGGTTTACATAATCCGTTCTTAGAAATGTCGGTATAGGTCTATAAATATATATATTTTCATTTCTAGTACCTGCCAGTATATCTATGGTGGAGGGTATCGAAATTTCGGCCCTGCCGAACTTAACGCTTATTCACTTGTTTAAATTCAAACAAAAATATATATTTTGCTCCCACAAATGTTTTCTATTGTTGCGTTGTGTTGCAAATGACACATGTTGCATTCACAATAATCTTGTGGCTCTATGGATTAGTTTTTAATAATTTTATATTTTTGTGTTACTGCTAGTACAAGTTTGTCTGTCTGTTTCCGTTCGTTCGACATAGCCTTTATGTGTCTGTTGGTATTTCTGTTTTTAATTAAGTTCTATTTTTCTAATTGCTCTTAATCCTCAATTTCATTTAATGTTGGTGTAACGAGTTTTGTTTGTTTCATTTATGTGTCTGTGTTTGTTGTTATTGCTACTGTGGCTGTATGCGTGCGTTCGTTCGTTCGTTCGTGTGCGAGTTTTGTTGTATTGCAACTGTAGCTCAACTGAATTACTTTGAATTCTAAAAATAATTAAACTGAGCTTAGCATTTAATTCCATACAATTTAGAGTACCCTTTTTTCCATATGCCATCCGAATCGAACACCCAGACAATGACAACCATTTCAACACAATCACAAGTATACATAAATTGTTGAAGATCTTTCGCAATTTAGTATGAAATCCCAAATAAAAATGAATTTTACACATTGTTTCGTAACGGAAGAATAATAGGCAAATGATTTAATCAACACCGGTTCTGGGAAATTTGATTGTGAACGGCTCTTTTGATTTAGGGTATATACGTATGTTAGCATATTAGTATATTACTGCGATCACGACTGGTTAGAGGGTAGATAACGTCTTCTCGGTCATTTTTAACACCTCAAATAATTATACCCTTCACCACATTATTATTACCACACAGTATTATGTCTTTGAGCATATGTTTGTTACAGGCAAAAGGAATCGAGATAGACCAATGGTTCCCTTTAAGAATATGCATAGAATCACATTCTGAGTCGATTTATGCATGTCCGTCCGTCCATCTATTTTTGTGAGCAAAGTACAGGTGTCATATATGATCCGAATTGGATGAAATTTGGCATAGCCCATTGGTTTGGTCCAAGGACGAACCCTATTGAAAATGGAGAAAATCGGTTCAGAGTTAGATATAGCTCCCATATATATTTTCCTCCGATTTTAGGTAAATGGTACATCAAGATACCTGAAAATCATTAGATTTCCACGAATTTTGGCATAGCGTACTAAATTAAGTCTGGAATGACGTGTGCTAAGTTTCGTGAAAATCGTTTCAGATTTAGATATAGCTCCCATATATAGTTTCACCCGATTTTAGATAAATTTTCGATGAAAGTCCCTGCAAATCTTTCGATTTTCACGAATTTTGGCCTATTTAATATAAATGGTGCACCAAAGACACTATATATCTATCGATTTGCACAAAAATTGGCACAGAGTAAAGAATCAGGTCTAGAATGATATGTGTTGAGGTTCCTGAAAATCGGTTCAGATTTAGATATAGCTCCCATATATATTTTCGTCCGATTTAATGTAAATGGTGCACTAAAGTCCCTTAATATATTTCGATTTGCACGAAATTTGGCACAGCGTAATGAATTAGGTCTACAATCATATGTGTTAATTTTTTTAAGGAGTGGGTAATTTTTGATAAAATTGATTGACATTTGTTATTTTAGGTTTTCAAAAAAAAATTTCCTACCAAAAATTCCCTCATATATCGGTACTCATTTAGTGGCAAATATTCCTACCAAATGTTATAAATATTAAGCGATCTTTGGGCATAGCCCCGGCATATAGGTCCAGCTCTCTCTAGGCTTTTTGATGGTTTATGAGCATGTGACTTCATTTTAGCACACAAAAGTCACGCGCCATGTTCGGTTTAATTAAACTCGTATATAACTCCGGAGTGTCTATAGTTTTGTATTTTATTTCTTCTGACAGTAATTAACCAAGTGTTATGTAATTAACCAAGTGTAATTAACCAGTAAGGAAAATAGTAAAGTCAACAGATTTATCCTAACAGACGTCACATTTTTGAAAGACCATTAACATGAAATTGGATGAACTAAAATATGTGATATTTATGTAAATGTGAACGACTTAAATCAATCCATAAACATATCATTCTCCAATCTATAACAATTATTCATTTGTTTTTTTCCAATGGGCTATATCCAAACTTTATCCGATTTCATCGAAACTACCCACATGTTAGCTTATACTAACATCAGTACGTTTTGTGCCTATCGGCTATATTTTGGGTCTTTGGCGCATCATTTACTTGAAATCGGTAGAAAATTTATATGAGAGCTATATCCAAACCTGAACCGATTTCAACAAAACTTGACACAATTTAGGCTATACTAACATCGGCACCTTTTGCCAAATTGTGTGTTAATCTGCGATATAATTTTGGGCTTTGATGTACCATTTACTTAAAATCTGACGAAACTTTAAACCACCGGTTCCACCGAATTTGACGATTTTATACGTGCTCATTAAGGGATTAAAAGTTTCAACCAGCTGACAAATGACCATACTTTAATGACTTATCACTTTGCATACATGTATTTGAAGACTTAAGGAAAAAGAACATAAATGGACGAAATGATCCTTTTTTTTTTTGTAATTTAAAACCAGTGAACAACTACCACCGAACCCAAATTGTGTTACTGTTTTTATTCCGAGCTTGGGCAATATTTGCACTCTCTTAATCGATTAATTGTCATACGATACAAATTTTGTTACTTTACACACAAAATCCTTCATTCATTTGAATCTATAGATAATGACCGATCGTTTATAAAACAGCTATAAGGTCCCTTTCCCGCATAAAATGTGTAATACTCGGTTTACAATAGTAACCTATAGAGCACTAGGAAATCATACAGGAATATAGTTTTTGGTATATTCCATAAATATCATCTGATCACCACCGAAATTTGCAGATGTCATCCTTGACCATAACGTAAATTTCCTGTAGAATTTGCAAGAGATCAGTAGTATAACTCCCACATCTGATAACAAGGTCAATCAGTCTTTGTCCTTCAGGAGTAAATGTAAACGACATAGAATGTAATTTTTTTATATTTCACACGAAAGTTGAATATTGTCCGATAATCATGAAAAGAGCCATGCTTCTTCATTGAACAGATCCCTTTCTCCGTTTAAAATTTCGTGATGTTCAGGTCATGGTTCTGGCCTCTTGAGCGACCAGAAAAACAGATAAAAATAAAATACATAAATAAAATAGAAATATCGTAATGTTTAAGTTATGATTGTGACCTTCCAAAAATTTGTGTGTCGTAATAGGTCATAACTGTTGTTGGTATTATATACTAAGTATAGGGTATTAAAACATCTAATAAAATCGAAGCGAATATTTAAATGTTATCTGGAGTTTTTTCTTAAAATATTCTAGACGATTCGAATGTAGAAGTTTTAAAAAATATAGGTAAATCAGATGCAAAGTCGTTTTGACAAAATATTTTTTTTTTTGTCAATACAAACAAACAGAAGAAACACTGTTTCCTTTCTCCGTGTAAAATTTCGTGATGTTCGGGTCATAGTTCTGGCCTCTAGAGCGCCAGAAAAACAGATAAAAACCAGTAAGGAAAGTTCAAAAGTCGGGTGGACCGACTATATGATACCCTTCACCACTATGGGTACATACAAGATGCGCTTATATATACAATATCCTGCAGATATATATATATATATATATATATATATTAAATTTGTGATCCACATAGACATTTGAACCTATTACCAAACCCCATAGACATACCATTCTGAAATCTGTGAAAAATGCATGTCCATTTGTATAAAACCGAGCTAAATTATGTATGTATGTAAAATATATATACATATACATATATATATATATATATATGGGAGATAAATCTAAACCGATTTGCACGAAACTTAACACACATCATTCTAGACTAGATTCAGTACGTTATACCAAATTTCGCGCCAATCCGAAAATATTTAAGGGCTTTGGTGCACCATTTACATTAAATCGGGCAAAATCTTAACCGATTTTCACGAAATTTAACACACATCGTTCTACACTCAAATCAGTACGCAATGCCAACTTTCGTGCAAATGAAAAGAAATCGGACGAATATATATGGGAGCTACATCTCAATCTGGACTGATTTTCACGAAACTTTACACACACCATTCTAGACTCAAATCAGTACGCAATGCCCCATTTCGTGCAAATCGAAAGAAATGTAGGGGCTTTGGTGCACCATTTACAGAAATATATATGGGAGCTTTATCTAAATCTTACACTCAATTCAATATGCTATGTAAAATTTGGTGCAAATCGAAGGAAATGTAGGGACCAGTGTTGCCAATTTAGCATATTTAGTGCTAGATTTAGCACTTTTGAAACTCGTTTAGTACCAAAAAAATTGATCTAGCACCTAGCACATTTTTTAGCACTTTTATTTTTTTCTTGAATTAGTTGAAATGTTGGGTATTATTTCTATTTCACATTGACGCATTAAAATGTCCCAATGTTTCATGCTATGATTTCAATTTTCCAATGTTAAAAAAGTGCCAGAACATTTGTAAATAAGTATTCATATGCTTACTATAGCATCGCCAGCTACAGTAGATATCGGATATAAGAAACTCAAAAAACGGGAGATTTCTTTCTTATATGCGTTTTTTCTTATATGAAATTATCGGATATAAGAAAGTATAAGCTCGGTGTTTTTGATAATCTTTCTTATATGCGATTTTTTCTTATATGATATGTGCTTATATCCGATTTCTTAGTAGGTTTTTCATTATGTGAAAAACCAAATTATATCCGTAAATCGGAAAGGAGATATCGGGAACCCCGAACGCCAAATTGTAGCCATTTCAGAGTACCGAAAAGAGGTTTAAAGGACACAAATAGGATAGAACCTTTATATGGGGGATATGTCCAAATATAGACTTATGTAGAAAATTGTCCGCATAATATATCCTACCCTACGAGAACACAGATAAAACCTTTCAAATAAAAAAGGTATATCATTACATTAATATGAGTACTATGTGCCTCAACAATTTTCTGCATACATGCCATTCTCCGAAACACCACAAAAACCGGTATTACACACCATTAAAATCAAAAGTTTCAAATTATAGTCAATTTGATGAAAAAATTTCGCGACGATCCCAAAATGCCGTTCTCTAGGGCCTACCTCGAAACATAGACCCACATTGATAATTTTTGGTAGGGATGAGAATACAAAATATCAAAATAAGGGGACCCCCCATTCCCGGTTTTAAAAAATTTAATTTTGTATTTTGATATATTTATTGTGCTAGCATCAAGTGGCGGCGAGAGGGCTTCTCAAACTTTAAACACATTTTCTCCAAGCAGCGAATGGCGTGCACGATAACTCAAAAACTAATAATTCGATCGATTCCAAATTTTGGGACGTTCCTCTGTGAGTGTATAGCTGTCGTATGAACTAGGATAAATCCAATCAGTCAAGATATTCCTAATTTTTTAACTTGGTTTGTGGTAAAAAAATATGCGATTTTTCAAAAATATTTTTTAAATGTCCGCCATTTTGTTGATTTTTGAGCGAAGCCAATAATCCCAGTTCATACGACAACAACCAAATTTTGTAAATTATTTTTCTTTTTCTTTAAATTTTCAAATATATATCTGCAAAGTTAAAAACCTTAACAAGCTTTGGTATTGATTTACCAGCCCATTAAAAATCTTGAAAATTTATAATCGGGAATGGGGATGGGGGGATGTTCCCTTAAAGTTAATCTCTTGTAATTTCTGTTATAAAATTTTTAGCACGTTTATTTGACACTTTTTAAAATTTTTTAGCACTTTCTAACAATTTTTTAAACAAATTCTAGAATTTTTTAGCAACTAAGTTTTGGCAGCATTGGTAGGGACATCTGTGCACAATTTATATTAAATCGGACGAAAAAATATATGTAGGATCTATATCTAAATCTGAACCGACTTTTCCCAATTTCAAATAAATGAGCTTTGCCAAATTTTAATCGATTCGAATCATAAATTCGACCTGTACTTTGTTTACAATTTAACATGGACTGAAGGACGGACATGCATAAATTGACTCAGAAAGTGATTCTATGCTTATTCTCAAGAGGAACCATTTGCCGAACCCGTCCTACATGGAACATTTTCTGACGATTGATCCATAACTTCGGCCTTTATCGTGTTTACAAATTATAATCAGCTAGTGGACATATAATGATCGGTATGCTTGAAAGTGGATCTAGGATCAATATTTCGCGGCGATACAAACTCTTGGGTACACAAAGCTATAATACCCTACAACATAGTTGTGTTGGGTATAGAAAGCCCTTCTTTTCGACGGTGGGTATGATTGATCGATGATCAGATCCAGATTTCGAAATATTTAAGTTATAATTGTGGCCTTTTCAACAACTAGAAAAATAGAGACGAATAATGCTATAAAGCTATAATACCCTACAACATAGTTGTGTTGGGTATAGAAAGCCCTTCTTTTCGACGGTGGGTATGATTGATCGATGATCAAATTTCGAAATATTTAAGTTATAATTGTGGCCTTTTCAACAACTAGAAAAATAGAGACGAATAATGTTTCCGTTCAAAAAAGGTTATAACTGTGCACAGGTCTAAGAGTTGTTGGTCTTATATATTTTGTATAGGATATTTAAACGTCTTATAGGATCGAATATCAAACTTTTTTGTATATACATAGCAAGCATAAGAAACACTCTTAGTGTTTTAAAATTTCTCACACAAATTATAAAATTATTTAAATTTCATTTTATTTTTTTTTTATTATTTGAACAATTTAAATTGGGTTACAATTAGGTTATGGGAAAAAATTTGTAAACAAAACAAAGCTACAAACACTATGACACCATGAATCTTGTTAACACAATCACATAATAAAAATTTATTTTACAAATCACAAAGCAAAAATGGAGATGACAAACAAGGGAATTTCCTGGCAGCGATACAGAAAATAAAGCAAAAAAAACTATATATACTAAAGAATGCTCGGATACATATACATATACATGTATGTATGTACGTATGCACAACAAACATACATATATACATATCATTTACGCATTTTGTGGTTTTGTTAATAGCATTGTCTCGGTGTATGTGTGAATGACTTCTTTTACATTCGAATGTTAGTATTGCCACTGCTGCATATGAATTGTTGTAATTTGATGGTAGTTTTTATTTTACAGGGATGAATTTTGAGGGAAACTTAACTATATATGGGGCCTTATATAAATATTGTCAGGAAATGACAATTCTATGAAAAATAAATAATATTTGGCGACTGTGAGTCAATAGTCAATTCAATGAACACTTGGTGGTCTCCTGGCGTATCTGGGTGAGGAGAAGATGGTTCCGTAAGATTATTACACTTCTGCTTTCAACAATAACACACATAAACTAGTATTATGATTATATTCCATTGGCCATCTTATTCAAATCTGAATATTCTTTTAATGCGTATAAATAGCCCAACAATTAAAATAGGGTCTCATTTTGTGTATGAAACCCAATTGGAGATCTCTAAAATATATCAAAACCAGTGAACGGAGCAGTATAGTCGGACGGGGCCGACCATACTATACCCTACACAACTAACAGGGAACTCTAACTTTCTCCGGATTTTTACTCGGAGCCTGGGCTATATTTCGTGATACTTTCACCCTCTTGCCATATGTGACATATTTTCCGAATATTACAAATATTCAGTACAGTCATTCTAATTATTTGTACTTATTCCCTTCAGCGTGGGTTGTGTTGTGATGTTCGTCTCATAATTTTGGCCTATAGATGGACTCGAAAAAAATAAGTTTTGGGTCCATTTCGTCCCAAAATTATTATCTGATCATCACCGAAAAATATAGGCATTGTTCTTGACCATAACTGGCACCTCATGGAAAATTTCAAAGCGATCAGAGCTATATTTCCGCCCTCCAGTGTGATAATGGGTTAGTAAATAATATCTGAATACGTTAGCACCTTCAAATATTTAAATGTAACTTCCACATACGACAATATAATTGGTATCAATTTAAAGGCCAACCACTCCTCTTGGATATACTATCAACTTCTCGGCTCTATATCCTTCAGGAGTTAATATATACGCTATAGAATACAAATTTTGTCATTTTTCACACAAAAGTCAGGGTCCATTTGACCCGCTAAATTGGTCCATAACTGTGGCCTTTATTGTGTTTACAATTTAAAATGGACAGACGGACGGACAGACACACATGTCTAGATCGACTCAGCTAGTCGAGATATGTCGATCGGTATACTTAAAGTTGGGTCTAGGACCAATATTTCGCGGCGTTACAAACTCTTGGGACTGCACAAAGCTATAATACCCTGACAACATAGTTGTGTAGGGTATAAATATGATTATAATTTCCAAAATATTATTATTTAAATATTTAAAAGTTATTCCTGCCCTTTTCAACTGCATTTTATTCGCCTCAAATTAAGCGCCCTTAAAATATACAAACACATATCGTTGCTATTGCTGATACTGATTCTCTATTCCATTTGTGGTCATTATGTGCATAAATGAATATTTACAACAACAATAGCAGAAAAATAGCATGCCAGCGCATTCGAATGCGTACAAAAAGACCGCAAAATAATAGAAGAAATTCCCATACACATACATACAAGCATACCAATGCAATGTAGATAACTCGACACAAGCACACATTCGTGTGTGTGTGCAAACTTTATATATATAACAACGACAATATAAGTAATACAATGGAAATGCCATAGCATTTGAACAATAATACATTCAAGAGAAACAGAGAAAACACTATTAAAACAACTACAATTTTGTTTGTATGTGCGACCGAGTGTGTGTGTTCGTGTTTGTGACGTCCACATGACTGTTGTCCATTGAAATTGCAGTCATAAATGTACAATACGCGCCTGTAAATTGGCAACGCAACTAACGTCCACAACACAATGACCATCACATTCACATTAAATTTATAAATATATACAGACGAGGGTATTCATTGATATTTAGGTGAACATTCAATATACCAATTCAAGGCACTGAATAGCAAAGAGAAAATGATTAAGTCTCACTTTCTAAATAAAAATCAGTAAGGAAAGTAGTAAAGTCGGACTGGGCCGACTATATGATACCCTTCACCACTTTGGGGATATTCTACATATGTATCATTACAGAAGTCGCCTTTTCTAAGGAACATTGATTTCATACTTTTTAATAGACTTTAAGCTAACCCAAGCACCCACTGATTATTTGGTTTACAATCAACATGAATTTATACCAATTTCTGTACGTTTTGCCAATCGGCCTAGTACACCATTTACTTAAAATTGGACGAAAGTATATATAGGAGCTATATGCAAATCTGAACCAATTTTAAGACCAGTAAGGAAAGTAGTAAAGTCGGACGGGGCCGACTATATGATACCCTTCACCACTATGGGTATATTAAACAGGACTATTAACATGAAATTGGATGAAATAAATACAATGGGGCAAAGGTATGTAAATCGACTTCAAACAAATATAAAAAGGTCATCCATTGGGCTATGTCTGTACTTTTAGAAAACACAACTACGCAATTATATGCTCAATTTTGTACGTTGTGCAAAATTTGAGGTCAATCTGACTAACATGAGGAGTTTGATGCCCAATTTATTTGAAATCGGGCGGAAATATATATGGAAGTTCTATCCAAATATTAAGCGATTTCAAAAAAAACTTGTCACAGGTTAGGTTATAATAATTTCAGAACATTTTGTTTCTATCAGCCTATTGGTTCCTTCGTGCGTCAATTACTTACAATCAATCTATAATAAAAGGGAGCTATATCTAAATCTGGACCGATTTTCACGAAACAAGGCAGACATCACTCTAGGCTCAATTCCGTACGTTATGCCAAATTTCGTGCAAATCGAAAGATATATAACGACTTTGGTGCACCATTTACATGAAATCGGACGAAACTGTATATGGGAGCTGTATCTAAATCAGGACCGATTTTCTCGAAACTTGGCAGACATCACTCTAGGCTCAATTCAGTACGTTATGCCAAATTTCGTGCACATCGAAGGATATATAGGGACTTTTGTGCACCATTTACCTAAAATCGGACGAAACTATATATGGGAGCTATATTTAAATCTTGACCGATTTTCACGAAACTTAGCAGACATCATTCTAGGCTCAATTCAGTACGTTATTCCAAATTTCGTGCAAATCAAAAGATATATAGGGACTTTGAGGCACCATTTACACGAAATCGGACAAAACTATATATGGGAGCTATATTTAGATTTGGACCGATTTTCTCGAAAATTGGCACACATCACTCCAGGCTTAATTCAATACGTTATGCCAAATATCGTGCAAATCGAAAAATATATAGGGACTTTTGTGCACCATTTACATGAAATCGGACGAAACTATATATGGGAGCTATATCTAAATCTGAACCGATTTTCACGAAACACGGACGGACGGACATGCATAAATCGACTCAGAAAGTGATTCTATGCATATTCTCAAAAGGAACCATGTGTCTATCTCGTTTCGTTTTGCCTGTTACAAACATATGCACAAAGACATAATACCCTGTACCACAGTGTGGCGAAGGGTATAAAAACTTGACACACACAAGGTTATAGTAACCTCGTCAAATCGGACGAAAATATATATGGGAGCTATATATAAATCTGACCCAATTTTCTCGAAACTTGGCAGACGTCATTCTTGACCTAATTCAGTACTTTATGCCAAATTTCGTGCAAATCGAAAGATATATAGGGACTTTGGTGCCCCATTTACATTAAATCGGACAAAAATATATAAATCTGGACCGATTTTCGAAACTTAGCACACATTATTCTAGACTTAATTCAGTACGCTGTGCAAATCGAAAGATGTATAGGAACTTTGGTGCACCATTTACATAGAATCCGACAAAACTATATATTGGAGCTTGGCACACATCATTCTGCACCTAATTCACTATATGCCAAATTTGAGTTCGTCCTTGGGCCAAATAAGTGACTTGTGCAAAATTTCATCCAAATTGGATTATAAATGCGACCTGTACTTTGTTTACAATTTAACATCTACAGACGGAAATGCATAAATCGACTCAGAAAGTGATTCTATGCATATTCTTAAAAGGAACCATGTGTCTATCTCGTTTCCTTTTGCCTGTTACAAACATATGTGCAAAGACATAATACCCTGTACCACAGTGTGGTGAAGGATATAAAAAGGGTATGATTATACCCAGTAAGGAAAGGAACGAAGTTGGGCGGAACCCCTCGTAGGAAATACGAAATTGCGATGAATAAGGGGCGTTGCCTATGGGACCTATATAGCTCATTTTCGAAATTGACCTTTCAGTCTTGTATCTTGATACCCTCCGAAGATACTATGGTTACACCTGATGGGCGGAAATGTTTAAATAGTATGGTGAAATACGTATATATGGGTTAAACCATTAACATGAGAAATAAATGAGTTAATTTGGATACCCTCCACCATAGAAATACTGACAGTTACGTGAAATCAAAATATAGGGAACATACCAAAAGGTGGACCTATAAGACAATTCAACCAATCGATTGTTGCAATAATGTAGACCAAATACAAATTTCAACAATTTTAGAGGAAAAACCACATTTCTCCTAAAAATTCAAACCCCTAAAATGTGGACCTATATTATGAACACATGGCAGAGTGCAATATATGTATAAAATCCTCATACTTCGCGTTATTATAATATGAAGGGATATGCCTAATTAAGGACCTATATAACTCTATTTTGAAGCTAATAAAAAGTATCATCATTTAGTCGGCCCAGTCCGACTTTACTACTTTCCTTACTCGTTAAAATATGCATTGAATCATTTTCTAAGTCGATTTATGCTTGTACGTCCGTCTTTTGATGTTAAGTTGTAAACAAAGTACAGGTCACATTTATAATCCGATTTGGATGAAATTTGGTACAGCTCATTTGTTTGGCCCAAGGACGAACCCTATTGAAATTGGTGCACCAAAGTCCCTATACATCTTTCGATTTGAACGAAATTTGACGCAACGTATTGAATTGAGTCTAGAATGATATGAATTAAGTTTCGTGAGAATTTGTTCAGATTTAGATATAGCGTCAAGTTTTGTTGAACTCGGTTCAGATTTCGATAAAGCTTCCATAAATAAATTTTAGTCCGATTTTAAGTAATTGATATACCCTACACAACTATGTTGTCAGGGTATTATAGCTTTGTGCAGCCCCAAAAGTTTGTAACGCCGCGAAATATTGGTCCTAGACCCACCTTTAGGTATACAGATCGTCATATCTCGACTAGCTTAGTCGATCTAGACATGTGTGTCCGTCCGTCCGTCCGTCCGTCCGTCCGTCTGTCCATTATAATTTGTAAACACGATACAGGCCACAGTTATGGACCAATCTTCACGAAATTTTGCATGTAGGATGGGTTCTGGCCAATGAAGACCCCTATTGTTTTTTGTAAAGATCAGTTAATATTTAGGAAATGAAATGGACCAAATACTAAATTTTTGTCGGTTTTTCTGGTCGCTCCAGAGGCCGCAATTATGGCGCGAACATCGCGAAATTTTACATGGAGAAGGGGATTGGGCCAAAGAATAAGCATGCCTGTTTTGATAAGGATCGATCAATATTTAGCGGGTCAAATGGAACCCGACTTTTGTGTGAAAAATTACAAAATTTTTATTCTATTGCCTATATATTTGCAAAATAAACATCCGCAGAAAGATAGAGTTCCGTGGAAGTTGCGTAGGGTATCATATGGTCGGCCCAGTCCGACTATACTGCTCCGCTCACTGGTTAAGTCTAGAATGAGGTGTGTTAAGTTTCATGAAGATCGCTTCAGATATAGATATAGTTCCCATATATAGTTTCGCCCGATTTTAGGTAAATGGTGCACCAAAGTCCCTGAAAATCATTGGATTTTTACAAATTTTGGCATCGCATATTAATTAAGTCTAGAATGACGTGTGCTAAGTTTCATGAAAATGGGTTCTGATTTAGATATAGGTACCCTATATATTTTCGTCCGATTTAATGTAAATGGTGTACCAAAGTCCCTATATACCTTTCGATTTGCACAAAATGTGACACAGCTTAATGAATTAGGTCTAGAATGATGTGTGTTAAGTTTCGTGAAAATCGGATCAGATTTAGATATAGCTCCCGTATATATCATCGTCCGATTTAAGGTAAATGGTGTACCAAAGTCCCTAAATATATTCCTATTTGCACGAAATTGGGCACAGCGTTCAGAATAATATCTAGAATGATGTATGTTGTAAGATTCCTGAAAATCGGTTCAGATTAAAATATAGTTTCCCTATATATCCGCTTTAATGTAAATGGTGCACTAATTTCGATTTCCAAGAATTTCGACATAGCGTACTGAATTAAGCCTAGAATGAGGTGTGTTATGTTTCATGAAGATCGGTTCAGATATAGATATTGCACCCATATATAGTTTCGCCCGATTTTAGGTAAATGGTACACCAAATCATTGGATTTGTACACATTTTGGCATCGCATACTTAATTAAGTCTAGAATGACGTGTGCTAAGTTTCATGAGAATCGGTTCTGATTTAGATATAGGCACCATTTTAAGTAAATGGTGCACTAAAGATCCATAGCTAGGCCTATTGACAAAACGTACTGAAGTTAATATAAATTAATCTCTGACAAATTTCCTTGAAATCGGTTCAGATATGGATATAGCATGGGTTTCATATATAATTTCGATCTATTCATGTTAATTGTACACCATGTAATCAATGCATGTCTGATTGAGATTTTGAACTGTGCAGCATACCAAATAGCGTGTGTCAAGTTTGCTTTAAAACGATTTACAAACTTTAGGATAGGTTGCAGAATGACATGTGTAGTGATTGATGTTAGTCGCTTATAAATATATAATGTAAAAAATGTAATTGTTATACCCTACACAACTATGTTGTCAGGCTATTGTAGCTTTGTGCAGCCCCAAAAGTTTGTAACACCGCGAAAAGATCGGTCAATATTTAGCGGTTCAAATGGACCCTGACTTTTGTGTGAACAATTACAAAATTTTTATTCTGGGGTGTATATACTTGCTCCTGAAGGACATATACCCGAGAAGTTGATAGTATATCCAAGAGGAGTTGTTGACCTTCAAATTGATACCAATTATATGACTGTATGTACGCAGATGTGGGAGTTATACGTAATTAGGTAAAGGTGACTATGTGCATAGTATTACTATTACTCCATTAGAGGACGGAAATGTCGCGCTTTTCGCTTTGAAATTAAACATGAATTTCCGATTATGGTCAAGGACGACGCCTATAGTTTTCGGTGAAGTTGAGATTTCATTCAGGGGGTGCAATGAACCGAAGACTTTAATTTTGTCAGATTTTCTAGTCGCTCTAGAGGCAATTATTATATGCAGAACATCACATATTTTACAAGGTGAAGGGGATCTGACCAAATACTTAGAGCGGCTGTTTAGATGATCGGTCAATTTTCCGAGGGTCAAATCAACCAAAACCTAAAGTGACCAATTTTTTATTTTATTGCGAAAAAATTCACTTAAAAAAAAAACCTTTTTGGAAAATATGCAAGACTTAGAAAGTGGAGTTGTTGATCTATAATCGGTAAAAAGAGTGCAAATATCACGAAATATTGCCCAGGCTGAGAATATAGAACCGCCGAAAGTTTGCTTTTTGTGGTAGTTGTGTAGGGTATCATATGGTCGGCCCCGTCCGACTATACTGCTTCGCTCACTGGTTTTCGATTTATTTAAGATTTAAAATTTTATTTTGCCTCTGAAAGTCGTGTAAGTGACTGCGGAAGTGCCCCCATGTAGAATATACCCAATTTGGTGACGGGAATCATATAGTCGGCCTAGTCCGACTTTACTACTTTCCTTACTGGTTTATTTTAAAATAGTTATCTAATTTGTTCCGCGTTTGTGTTTGGTTCTAAGACTCTGTTGTAATCATTTCACCTGCGGAGGATATTGAGATAAAAAAATCAATACCCTTCACCACTTTGGGTATATTCTACATAGGTATCCTAACAGACGACGCGTTTTTGTTATATATCTATATCTGTACCGATTTCAGGGAAACTTGCCAGAGACTAATTTATATTACTTCAATACGTTGTGTCAATCTAGACTTTATTCAGTACCCTATACCAAAATGCACCAATTACATATAATCGGACGAAAATATATATGGGGACTATATCAAAATGTGAACCGATTTTTACGAAACTTAGCACTCTAGTCTTAATTCAATATGCTATGACAAATTTCGTTCAAATCGAATGATTTTAAGAGACTTTGGTGCACCAATTACCTAAACTCGGATGAAAATATATATTGGATCTATGTCTAAATCTAAACCGATTTTCACGAAACTTAGTACACATCATCATAGACGCAATTCAGTACGCTATGCCAAATCTCGTGCAAATCGAAAGATATATAGGGTCTTTGGTGCACCAATTACCTTAAATCGGAATATATATATATATATATATATGGGAGCTATATCTAAATCTGAACTGATTTCTCCCAATTTCAATAGGGTTTGTCCTTGGGCCAAACAAATAAGCTGTGCCAAATTTCATCCAATTCGGATCATAAATGCGACTTGGACAGACGGACGGAAGGACATGCATAAATCGACTCAGAACGTAGTTCTATGCATATTCTCAAAAGGAACCATAGGTCTATCTCGATTATTTTTGCCTGTTACAAACATATGCACAAAGACATTATACCCTGTACTACAGTGTGGTGAAGGGTATAACTACCACATCATACACGATGTAACCAATATGGGTCCGGCTTTATTTATTGCCTCCCGGGACGTAAACATACAGATTTTTTTTCCCTAAATGACAATTTGTATGTTGAAACAACAGTGATGGCTTCATATGTACCTTTGTCCTCTAAATTGCAGTATTTTGGGTATATTATACACATGTTCCACACTACCATGCGTCGTCAAAATGGTCTACACTTCGAGGTTTTGCGATTATAGGAAAAATCTCCTCTTAAATTGCTGAAATTGTATTTGGAACATTGGAACAATTGTTAATATTGGTATAATTTTTGGTATGTTCCCTACATTTTCATTTCAACTACCTTTGGCGGAGGCATAAATTGGCTCAGAAAGTGATTCGATAAATATTCTCTTTCTACGTTACAAACATATGCACAAATAACATAATATCTTGCACAAAGTGTGGTAGAGGGTATAAAATACTCGTGATGGTATAATTCCCAATGATATAATTTTCCAATTTTCCATATGGTCTTCAAAATCTATATCTTTTGCCTACATTGTAATCGAATTATTTATTAAGGCTTCAACAAAATGCATGCCTGAACTTACGAAATTTTACACTTTCATAGAGTTATCCAATTTCATGTTGGCATTGCTAATATTTTATACATATATAAAATAATCATTTTTAGCTTGTTTAAAATGTTAACGAAATTCAATGAAATCACCAATACGAAATCAAGTACAGTGATATTTCTGTTCTGTTTTTTTTCTTCGTGTGATTTCGCTTTTATTATGGAAATGTTCGCGTACCCATTTTTCCAACATGCTCATATCGGTACATTTGAAATGCTCTCGATATAGTTTTGTTGTTGCTGCTTTTGCGTTATTGTCCATGACCACTCATTGAATTTCATCAATGTTCTTATTGTTGTTGTTCGCTTCAATTGTTGGAATATAAACCACGAAAAATTGGCAAAGCTTTACGAGAAAATAAAGGAAAATGCGAAATAAAAACGTATTGCATTGTATTCTGAATTAAATCAAAATAATTTATTTGATAAAGTGTGTGTGTTTGTGTACGAGTATGTGTTGGTTTAAAGAAAAGTACTTTTCCATTATAAACCGGAACAATAATGATATATATGAGAGCGGCGATTTTGGAAAATAATTAATATGAATAATCAGAAATATAGTGTGATATTCGGAGAACTTAACTTATGATTAAATTTAGGGAATAATATTGTTCTACATCTAACACCAGGTTTAAAAAAGAGAGGTTATTAAGAGAGAGAAAGAGAGTTTCTTAAGAGGTTATAGAGTTATAATTAGTTCGTACGCATATTCTACAAGACCCAGTTCTTTTAAAACTGGTTTCCAACTTCACTTTGAACTATACTACTATACTATAACTATAATCAGAAATATAGTGTGATATTCGGGAACTTAACTTATGATTAAATTTAGGGAATAATAATGTTCTACATCTAACACCAGGTTTAAAAAAGATAGGTTATTAAGAGAGAGAAAGAGAGTTTCTTAAGAGGTTATAGAGTTATGACTAGTTCGTATGCATATTCGACAAGACCCAGTTCTTTTAAAACTGGTTTCCAACTTCACTTTGAACTATACTACAGCGAATGAGTTTGGAAAAGCGATTATTCCAAAGTCGTTTTTTTACAATGGGACAAAATAAAGTTGACACACAGGGTATTTTGTATTTGTGCATATGTTTGTAACAGGCAAAAGAAAACGAGATAGACACATGGTTCCTTTTGAGAATATGCATATATTGTCATCCTGAGTTGATTTATACATGCTCGCCTGTCCACGTATTCTTGTGGACGATGTTCAGGTCGCAATTATGATCAGATTTGGATGAAATTTTGCACAAGTCACTTATTTGGACTAAGTACGAACACTATTGAAATTGGAGAAAATATGTTCAGATTTAGATATAGCTCCAATATATATTTTGGTCCGATTTTATCTGAATGGTGCACCAAACTTCCAGTACATGTCCCAATGTGACAAAGTTTTATGAGCGTACTGAATTAGGCCCAGATTAATGTATGCAAAGATTTCTTAAAATGGGATCAGATTTAGATATAGCTCCCATATATATTTTCGTTCGATTTGATGTGAATGGTGCACCAAACCCCCATGATGTTTTATAAATTGAACATACCATACTGCCAGTGTTTGTCCCATTGAGACCAAATTTTGCACAGAATACTGAAATTACTACAGGTTGACGTCCGTGAAATTTTGTTGAAATCTGTTCAGATTTAGATATACCTTCCATATATACGAAACACCCAATATTTGTCCGATTGAGACAAAATTTTGCACAGCGTACTGACTGAGGTACTGATTGATGAATTTGTTGGAATTGGCTCAGATTTGAATATAGTTCCAATATATATATTTTCATCAATTTTATAAAAATATTACAAATTGCCCAGGTTGAAGACAAAATTTTTAATATCGTATTGAAATCGGTGCAGATTTAGATCCATCCCGTTTATTTTTTCGTCCGATGTTATGTAAATAGGACACCGAAGAGAGAACGTTGGTTCCATATACAGAAGATTTTGATTTGTATTAATGTTTAGATTTGGATATAACTCCCATATTTATTTTGGTACGATCTTATCCAGATGGTGCACAGAGGAGCTTCCGTTTTTTGCTTTACATGAAATTTGGCATATCGTATTTGAACGATGGTGTACTAAAATATTAAAGTTTGTCCGATTGGGACGAATTTGTGCACATTGTACCGAATTGAACTGATTGGATTGGATTTCTTATTGGATTTTTATACCCTACACAACTATGTTGTCAGCGTATTATAGCTTTGTGCAGCCCCAAAAGTTTGTAACGCAGTGAAATATTCGTCCTAGATCCACCTTTAAGTATACCGATCGTCATATCTCGACTAGCTGAGTTGATCTAGACATGTGTGTCCGTCCGTCCGTCTGTCCATTATAATTTGTAAACACGATACAGGCCACAGTTATTGACCAATCTTCACGAAATTTTGCATATAGGATGGGTTCTGGCCAATGAAGACACCTATTATTTTTGGAAAAGGTCGGTTAATATTTAGGGGATGAAATGGACCCAAAGCTTTATTTTCGTCGGTTTTCTGGTTGCTCTAGAGGCCTCATTTATGGCCCAAACATGCCGAATTTTTACATGGTTTTGTGTTTTTTCCAATCGATATATAGGCCACAATTGAAAGCCGAACATCGCAACACAACCCACTGTGAAGGAAATCTGGATAAGTAATTAGAAGGGATGTACTGAATATTAATAATATTTGCTGACCTCTAGTCGGTCAAAAGGGGGCAAATATCGCGAAAAATGCCCATGTTTATAATATAGAACCACAGAAAGTCAGATTTTCGTTAAACTATATTCAGATATATATATAAACGCTCTATATTTTCGTCAGAGTTCATGCATATTGTGACCCAAATAATTAACGTTTCTCTGATCGAGACAATATTTTAGAGAGCGCACTGTGCAGCAGAAAACCAAATGATAACGTTTTGGGAACGTTTTCCAACCGAATTGGCTGTAATTTGGTATTTTGTATTATCATTGGCTGTGAAATCTCACTACTAAAAAATTGCAACATTGATATCTGTTTTATTATAGCTCCATATAACGATAGATATTTTGAAAATTTCAATCATCTTTATCTCACGTATTTTCGGTATGCTCAAGGTCATGAGTTTTCTCCTAGGAGTCCCCATTAATTTTATATATTTAATTTTGTAAAGGGTATAAAAAGTTCGGTCTAACTTAACATCGTGTTTACTTGTCATATATTTCCTTGCTTGTTTACAATGAATTTGCATAACCAATAATAATCCGAAATACCACATAATAACCCATTGGGTAGAAAAACAACAAATGACCGTAAAAAATATTTGAAATCTGAATGAATCTTTGTACTCAGCAAATATAGTTCAAGTACTCGGAATCTAAAATCAAGACATTTCGGCTAAAAAAACTTCAAAATATCGAAAATGGTGTAGCAACGTTATACAAAGGTCATACCAAAAAAATTGCGAACTTGATATTGATTTCAATGGCCTAACCTATATCTCTATAGATAGAAAGCTGAATGCCAAATATGTATGTTTGTTACATGCCAAATGGAACGAGATAGACCCACATCCCTTTTATGAATATTCATAGAAGAAATTAGCGAGTCGGTCTATGCATGTATTTTTATAAACAAAGTACAGGTCGTATTTATGATCGGAAAGAAATGAAATTCGTGATATCTCATTTATGTGGCTCACAAAAAGAAAAGTGGCAAAGTCTAACAGGTTGAGCTTAAAATTACGTGTAGTGAGTTTTATTAAAATCAGTTAAAATCATATATATCCCCAATATAAATCTTAACTGATTTTAATAATTGTTCAATTGAGACGAGATTACTCATAGGGTTACTTAAATTATTTAACTTAAACCAGTAAGGAAAGTAGTATAGTCGGACTGGACCGACTATATGATACCCTTCACCACTTTGGGTACATTCAACAGATGGAATCCTATACGAACGTCCCTATATATCCGAAGGATATATAGGGACGTTGGTGCACCATTTACATAAAATCCGACGAAAATATATATGGGAGCTATACCTAAATCTTGACCGATTTTCTCGAAACTTGTGCCAAATTTCGTGCAAATCGAAGGATATATACGGACTTTGGTACACTATTTACCTAAAATCGAAAGAAAATATATATGAGAGGTATATCTAAATCTGAACCAATTTCAATAGGGTTCGTCCTTGGGCCAAATAATTGAACTGTGCCAAATTTCATCCAAATCGGATCACAAATGTGACCTGTACTTTGTGAACAAAAATACATGGACGGACGGATGGACAGGCGGACATACGGACATGCATAAATCGACTTAAAAATGTTTCTATGCATATTCTCAAAAGGAACCATGTGCCTATCTTGTTTCCTTTTGCCTGTTACAAACATATGCACAAAGACATAATACCCTGTACCACAGTGTGGTGAAGGGTATAATTATTTTTATACCCTCCACCATAGTATGGAGGGTATATTAATTTTCTCACTCCGTTCGTAACACATCGAAATATTCATTTTCGACCCTATAAATTATACATATTCTTGATCAGGGTAAAATTCTAAGAAGATCTAGTCATTTCCGTCTGTCCGTCCTTACGTCTTCTGAAGGAATTTAGTTAGGGTGCTGAAATTTTGCATAGTGTTTTCTTTTGTCTGCAGGCAGGACAAGTTCGAAGATGGGATATATCGGCCCACGTTTAGGCATAGCTCACATATAAGGGTACTCCCAAATGTTCGGTATTTTGGGGTTATTAACCACGTTTTCCAACCGAATTCGCTGAAATTTGGTACGTTGGGTGCTAAATGTCTCCACAAAAAATTATGAGTATATGTCCACTTTTTCTGGTAGCCTCCATATAACGGCACCTCCTAATTTTCAGTATTTTGGGGGTTTTGGTCGTATTTTTCCGCCGAATTGGCTGTAATTTAGTATTTTGAGTTTTGAATAGGTACCAAATTTATCCACAAAAAAATATAAATATAGCTCCATTTTTTTCGGGTAGCCCCCATGTAATAGTATTTGGTAGTTTGGGGTTCTTGAGCGCGTTTTTCAACCGAATTCGCTGCAATTTGGTATTTTGTAGTCGTATATGGTAACAAATCTCCCTACCAAAAAATTTTTTATATTCGTCCCCTTTTTGGAGTAGTCCCCATATAACCCCCTTTTTATACCCTCCACCATAGTATGGAGGGTATATTAATTTTGTTTTTCCGTTTGTAACTCATCGAAATAATCATTTCCGACCCTATAAAGAATATATATTCTTGATCAGCATAAAATTCTATGACGATATAGCCATGTCTGTCTGTTGTAATAACTCTAGCGTCTAAACGAATTGAGATTGATCCCCATAATTTTACATAGAGTCGTCTTTTATCTGCAGGCAGGTCAAGTTCGAAGATGGGCTTTATCGGGCCACGTTTAGGCATAGCCCCCATATAAGGGTACCCCCAATTTTCGGTATTTTGGGGTTCTTCAGCGCGTTTTTAAACTGAATTCGCTGAAATTTGCTACAATGGCTTCTTATTGGGTACTTAATATATCCACAACAAAATATAAATATAGGTCCACCTGTTCTTGTAGCCACCATATTGCGGTACCTCCTAATTTTCAATATTTGGGGGTTTTGATAGTATTTTTCCGCCGAATTAATAGGTACCAAATCTCTCCACAAAAATTATGATAGTATTTTTCCTCCGAATTAATAGGTACCAAATCTCTTCACCAAAATTATGAATATAGGTCCATTTTTTCGGATAGCCCCCACATAAGGGTACCCCCCAATTTTCGGTATTTAAGGGTTCTTGAGCGCGGTTTTCAACCGAATTCTTATTGGGTACCAAATTTACCCACTAAAATTTATAAATATAGTTTCACCTTTTCTGGTAGCCTCCATATAAGGGTATCTCTCAATTTCCAGTTTTTGGGGGGTTTTGACCGGATTTTTTTCACCGAATTGGCTGTAATTTAGTAATTAGAGATCTTATTGGGTAGCAAATCTCTCCACAAAAAATATAAATATAGGTAAATTTTTTCGGGTAACCCCCTTATGAGGGTACCCCTAATTTTCGATATTTTGAGGTTCTTCAACCGAATTCGTTTTTCAACCGAATTCGATGAAATTTGGTAGTTTGTAGTTGTATATGGTAACAAATCTCCCACCAAAAATTATTAGTGTTCACCCCTTTTTAGGGGTAGTCCCCCCCCCTTTTTACATTAAAATAGTTATCTGATTTGTTCCGTGTGTTGCGGTTGGGTAGTCGTTGCGGAAATAGTAAATTTTTACCCTACAAAGACTATTTAGCCATCTGTTGTAAGTATTCCGCCGTCTAAAGATATTGTGATAAAAAAAACTCAAACATGACTATAATGAAATATATCGGCAGATATTTAGACATCTCCTCAATATAGTGATACCTCCTGAAGGAAAGAATTGAGATAAACATTTAAAATGTTGGGTTCAAAATTGGCATATACCTGTCATTAATTAGGCCCTCATATAATGATATCCCCAAATATTCACTATTTCTAAACACTATAAAGGTTAGGTCCCACTTTAGGCATAGCCTTATATAACTTTGTAATCTAAATTACAGTAGTTTGAGGATTTTATACTCTACCATGCATTAAAAGTATCAGTTCACTTTTTGGATCTTACAGATTTAGGAAAAATCCCCATTAAAAAGTTTGTATTTGGTGAACATAATGGGTTACATAAATCGGTTTGTAGAATTATCGGTATACGCCCACTTTTTGGTATGTTCCCTATATTTTCATTGCATGTATCTGTCAGTGTACCTATGGTGGAGGGTATCCAAAGTTCGGCCCGGCCGAACTTAACGCTTTTTCACTTGTTTATATTAAAATAGTAATCTAATTTGTTCCGCGTTTTGGGTTTGGTTCTAAGAGTCTGTCGTAATCATATAACCTGCGGAGGATATCGAGATAAAGCTATAACGTAAGGTTCGATAATGATGTATACATAAACTATAACCCGCATTTAGACCTAGCCCCTGTGTGGGAGGTATCAGAATGAATGGGCCGATAGTCCACGTCTTCGAACCTGAACTAAGTTTGAAAGAAATAATAAAATAGGCACAGGTTGGAAGAAATAGTAAGATAGGCACAGGTTGGATGAAATCAAAATTTTCTGGAACATGGTTCACATTATGGTTTACATACTCGCGTTGTAGAAATGTCGGTATAGGTCCACTTTTTGGTATTTGCTCTACATTTTCTTTTCAAGTACCTGTCATGATGGAGGGTATCCAAAGTTCGGCCCGGCCGAACTTAACGCTTTTTCACTTGTTTAGAAAAAGTTTTTTTATGTCTGAACACCACCTCTTGTATGAGATAAAGTAACATTAAAATTGTAATGCATGCAAAACCATTGTTATTTTATTAAATTTTCAAAGAAAATATGAGTACTTTAAATCTCAGAGCAGTATTTTTGCATGTGACAAAACATTGTCACATAAGCAATACTGATTTCGTATGCAACATTGTGTCCAGGATGACTGGCTGGTTGCAAGCAATCATTCACAAATGGTTGGCCATTGTGTCATGTTTTTACATCAGGATGTGAATACTTGGCTGGCATTTTTTCTTCCTCTCTCTCTCTCGTGTTGAGCTCCAGCTTTATGATCTTTAGTTCGTGTGGTTGTTGCTGCTGCTGTTGGTCGTCTAAAAATAAGAATTATTATCAAATGTCATTTGCAGTGGCATATGCTGGATGTTGGACGTTGGTTGCTTTTGAAAACGTATTGCGGTCATTAACATTCTGTTGTTGTACTTGGCCAACAGCAACACCACCACGAGCATCAGTGATACGATATTGCAAGTTGGCTAATGCAATGTCCTCCTGGCGACTTAAGGGCTCTCGTTCGAGAATGGTTGTGTTATTCTATGAAATTTATCTAGTCATTGTTGTTATTGTTGTAGTTATTGTCTAATGCATTTTTTCCATGTTGTTATTTTTTGTTTAAAGCCATTGCCCCATTCCTATCGGTGGCACTGGCGTGTCTGCCAGCTACGGTTCAACATTGGTGGCGTTAACAACTAAAACAACAACAAACAGGACAATGAATGTTTGTGTGATTTGTTGTTGTTGTTTTTGGTGACCATGTTGTTTATATTATTGTTGATGACATTTTAGTTGATGTGACCGCCATCACCAACAACGCTACCGCCACCACCACCAACTGTTCTATGATGGTATTATTGTTGCATAGATAGAATGTTTCCAACACACAAAATATCATCATCAGTAGCAGCAGCCGGAGTGGCTTGGACATCAACATATTCCCTGCAGCTGAATATGCAGTGAGAAGACAATTGCAGCCATCGTAAAAATAGTAAAATATTCAAGATTTGCATTTGAAAACAAATGATAAAGCAAGGAGTTCAGTTTTGTTTGTTTTCTCGTTCTGTCTATGACAAAAAATCAAATATACTTAGGTGTCACAAAAATATATTTTCCCGGTAGTGACACAGAGCAGACGTGAGACCCCCATAGAACAAATTATGCATTTTTGACTTCATCAAGGTGCAACAATACATCAATAATAACTTTTAATCGAGTTTGTTTATCAATACAGGGATTGCTATATACATCCTATAAAATTTTCAGACAACTAATTTTTTGGTGCCTCAAACTATATAAAACTACAACCATACTTATTTACCTCATTCACCGTCGCATCACATTATTCTTTGCTAGCCCTGCTAAAATGACAGCATCATACTCATCATCAAGATATTCGTAAACATAATCACCTCGGGGCATCTGACTGTCAAAACAGTTTTCGTCCACCAAACCACTGGCCGTTCTATTGCATTATTCCACTCGTTGAAGTCACACAAAACAACAATAACAACCGAATGGGACGATTATGACTAGGTGCTTCAGTCAGAACATTACATTATACTTGGCGTGAAACGTAATTTTAATGTCATTGTCACAGTGTAATAGATGTATGATATATTTGTATAATATTCACAATATAGTACATTATATATATATATATATATATATATACAGGGTTGCCATATTCGACGGACCCATCTGGCAACGCCATAACTTTTGACAGAGATGTCACATCGCTTAATGACATACCGCGTTTGAAATGTAAGTCCAAGCTGATTTGTACCATGAACCAATACACGCCACGCGAGCGGTCTGAAATAGTTGAAATTCACATTCAAGAGAAGAAAACAATTGTAAAAACTCAACGTGCTTTAAAAACATTAAAAAATGTGAGAAGTGCGCCTTCTAAGAACACCATTAAGCGTTTATACCAAAAATTTCCGACTGGTAAGGCTCTTTCTAATCCGAAGAAGACAAAGGCGATCGGCCGAAAATATCGCTGCCGTACGAGCCAGTGTTGAGAGGTCCCCAAGAACATCTCAAAAACGCCGTTCTCAGCATTTGGGCATGACTCGGTCCACTTTACATTATTCGCATTGATTTGCATTTGTTTCCGTACAAAATTCAATTGACCCAAAGAATGTTGCCTGCGGACAAGCCTCTTCGATTGGAATGGGCCCAAAGAGTCATCGAAATGGCCGAAGATGACGAGAAATTTTGGAACAAAATTATCATGTCCGATGAAGCCCATTTCACATTAAATGCAAAATTGCCGTTTTTACGCCACTGAAAATCCTCGGGAGATTCAAGAAGTGCCTCTTCATGACGGAAAAGTCACAGTTTGGTGCGACGTTAGTGCGAAAACGGTCATTGGGCCGTTTTTCTTCCAAAATGAAAATGGCCATGCTGTTACCATCAATCAGGAGCGTTATCGCGACATGATGACCAATTTTGTGATGCTAATTATTCGTCGAAAGCGTATGAGGCAGTTCTGGCTTCAACAAGGCGGCGCTCTACCGCACACAAGTCGCATAACAATCAATTTTCTGAAGAATTTGTTTCCGGGCCGTTTGATGTCGAAATCTAATTGGAACAAATTAAATGATTAACATTGCCAACCGCCAAATTTTTATTTTTTTCTTTGATTTAAAAAAAAAAACTTGGGTCCGTCGAATGTTAAGTTTAGTGGGGCCGAACTTTGGATACCCTCAATAATAGGTATATTGAAAGCTACTTGAAATGATACAAAAGTGGACCTATATCGATTTTCCCTAAGATCTGAAAACCCCAAAACGTGGACCAGTATTGATAACGCATTTTAGAAAGGAACATGTGTTTAAAATCCTCGAACTGCTGTAATATAGAGTGGAATGTTATATGAGGCTATGCCATAAAACGGACCAATATTGATTAAATAGCTAGAAATTAGGGAATATTTGGGGTTATCATTATATGAGAGGCTATGCCTAACCAATGTCCGATGTAGCTCAATTTCAAACTTAATATTTTAGTTTTATATTTCAACGTGAAATAGAAAAACGTGCTCAAGAATCCCAAAATACCGAAAATTGGGGGTAGCCTTATATGGAGCCTATCCGAAAAAATGGGCCTATATTCACAATTTTTTGTGGGCAAATTTGATACCCAATAGCAGCGCAATGTACAAACTTTCAGCGAATTTAGTACAAAAATACGCTTAAAATCCCCAAAATACTGAAAATTTGGGGTATCGTTATATGGGGGCTACCAGAAAAAGTGGACCTATATATATAATTTTTAGTGGGAAAATTTGATACCCAATATGAATCCAATGTATCAAATTTCAGCGAATTCAGTTGAAAACGCGCTCAAAAACTCCAAAATACTGAAAATGCGGGAGTGCCCTTATGTGGGAGCTATGCCTAAACGTGGACCGATATAGCCCATCTTCGACTTTATGTAAAATTTTAACGATCTATCTCAATTCGTTTAGAGGCTAGAGTGATTACAACAGACAGACTGGCATGGCTAAATCCTCATACGCTGATCAAGAATATATATACTCTATCGGGTCGAAAATGATTATTTCGAAAAGGAAAACAACGATTCCATTTAATACCCTCCACCATACTAGAGACATGGTTCCTTCCGTCCGTCTGTCAGTCTGTCCATGTTAATTGTTTAAAGAAGGAAGTGGTTGCGTTTATGATCCGAATGAAATTGGAGAAAATCAGTTCAGATTTAGATATATCTCCCATATATAGTTCCGTCCGATTGTAGGTAAATAGTGCAACATACTACCAAGTTATGTCCGATTCAAACTAAATTTCGCACAGCGTACTGAATGAGGTCCAGATTGGTGTATGCGAAGTTTTCTTGAAATCAGTTTAGATTCAGATGTAGTTATAACCCCTATATATTTATACCCTTCACCACACTGTGGTACAGTGTGTTATGTCTCTGTGCATATGTTTGTACAGCCAAAAGAAAAGGAGATAGACACATGGTTCCTTTTGAGAATATGCATAGAATCACGTTCTGAGTTGATTTAAACATTGGAAAAATCGGTTCAGGTTTAGACATAGCTCCCATATATATTTTCATTGGACTTTATGTAAATGGGCACCAAAGCCCATATATTATCTAAACAGTTTCTAAGTTTACGTCTAACGATACTATTCAGTGGACTTTACTTCCCTTCAAGGCGATGTCTTCCCTTTCACACAATAAAATTATCTCAATTGCCACTTTAACTTTATAATTTTGTTCTCTCAATATATCTAAAGCCTGTTTGTCCCCCCTGCGTACTTCGCTGGTACTGTGGATACCAATTAATTACTAAAACCCGTATCGCAACACTGTTCCGCATTATCATCATGCTGCAGTCAAAATGTTCGCGCTAACATTTTTCACTTGAAATATATGATGTGGCATTCCGAACACTAATTCATTCTTTCGTTAGCTTTGTTATTAGTTGCATGGTTGGCTCGACTATCCATCCCGTTTCTTTTGCGACAGCGGTGAGTCTATTCCTTCGTTGCAGCATTTGCCCTTTTGTCTGCCTCTAATGTTCGGTTGCATTTATTTTTTTAACTTGCAGACCACGTTCCTCTTTTTGTGTCGGAAAATGTTGGTTGACGAGAAGAACGAGAGATTCACTGCTGACTTGCTTCTCGCTGGTAGGTTGGCTGGTTAGACTCTCTGTTGGCTGTTGCCTGTCTGCCTTGCTTTGCTTTGCTGTTAGCTTGGCTTTTGTATCATTTGCAGTTAATGTTGTGACACGAAACAATTTTCGTTTAAACTTGGTCAGGATGAATGGCAATGGCGAAACAGCGACAACGACAACAGCGAGTCACCAGTGGCATAAATGAAAGGACAAAAGCTTTCAGATTTTGTTTCCTCTCCGGTTTGAGTTGTCGTTGAAGGGAAATGCTGCTGTCATTGGTTGTGTACGTTAATGAAGCATAGTCAAGGCTTACAAAAAATTTGTTAGGGAAAACAATATTTCCTCTTTTAGATGTCGACTCGAGTATACTGACGAGTTTATTGGGTTTATTGAAAATCTAGACGGGTAACTGCTATTATTTTGTATGTTTGTTGTTGTTTCTTTTAACAAAAATGTGACGCTAATGATGACCTATCAACAACAGAGGATAAATTGAAAAATGATATAATGTGAGTAAATTTCGGCAAGTGAATTTAATTTAACAGTTTTTCAAAATTTGGAAATTGGTCAATGTATGGTCTGTCAATCGATGTCCTTTAGCCACCTATCCTAATGGGTAATGTAATAATACATTGATGTTGTCAAAACAGAATTGGCATTAATGTGGTATTTCATGTGCTAATAATAAAACTTTCTTACCGAATCTATACCGTTTATCTATACTGCTACCAACAGATTGAAAATGTTTCTAAAATAATTATTCGTAAAGAGTGGTTTTTGGTTTTAATTTTAAGGATTATGACTGTCATTTTCGTTTCTTGGCTATGTTGGATCCAAATGGATTTAGGAATTCTAAGTTTAGCATTGTCTTCCAAATTCAATGCCTTAAACATAACAAAAATGAGATGATACATTTATATGGTGACTATGATTGTCTGCAAAGGATTCCCACCCTCCAAAATCATGGAATGCCATACCGAAAATGAGCCGGAGGGAATGTAACTATAATCATACCCATCCTCCAGGAGTAAATATATACGCTATAGAATACAAATTTTGTAATTTTTCACCATTTGACCCGCTAAATATTGACCGATGCTTATCAAAACAGCCATCCTTACTCTTTGGCCCAATCCCCTTCTCCATGTAAAAATTCAAGATGTTCGGGCCATAATTGTGGCCTCTGGAGCGACCAGAAAAACCGACAAAAATAAAGTATTTGATCCATTTCATCCCCTAAATATTAACCGATATTTACCAAAAACAATAGGGGTCTTCATTGGGCAGAACCCATCCTACATGCAAAATTTCGTGAAGATTGGACCTGTATCGTGTTTACAAATTATAATGGACAAACGGACGGACACACATGTCTAGATCGACTCAGCTAGTCGATATATGATGATCGGTATACTTAACGGTGGGTCTAGGGCCAATATTTCGCGGCGTTACAAACTCTTGGGGCTGCACAAAGCTATAATACCCTGACAACATAGTGGTGTAGGGTATAAATATTATAATTCTTGATAATGGTTTAACAATTTTTTTTTTAATTTCGGAAATTTGTTTGTCATTTTTACAATTAGTTTGTCCAAACATGTGACAAATTATGTAGTTCTATAAAAATATTCGGAGTTCCAACTCATTACATTTGATCTACCTTTGCGTACCACCCCTTCTTGGCACTGAAACTTCAACATCTTAGAAATAAATCCAAATTAAGTTTACCATTTTTCCCTATTTTTTCTATAGATTCGTTAAATATTTGTACACAATCATGCTGCTCAACCCAACGTGTTTCATAATATGAATGTAGTCGTTTGAAAGATCTACCCTTTTGGATTTTCTAAAGAATGAATAAATGTCCAAAAGAGTAGAAAATATACTTCGAATTTTTGAAGCTGCATGAAAACTTAAAATGTGAAAGGAACAATGAATGTATACCGCAGAAATTAATTCTGATTTAATAATGGTCTTCACCCCATTGTAATTGTCTGATATGATAGACGCGCCTTCATATTCTTCATCTCTTAAATATTTTTTATCCAAACCCGAACTGATTGCTGTATTTATTATGACGGTCCAAAATTCGTTTTCTGTTAATCACTCTAAATCTAAACCGATTTTCACGAAACTTACCACACATCATTCTAGGCTTATTTTAGTACGTTATACGAAAAATCGTGCAAATCGAGAGATATAAAGGCACCATTTACCACAAATCGGACGAAAATATATATGGGAGCTATATCTAAATCTGACCCGATTTCAATAGGGTTCGTCCTTGGGCTAAATAAGTGACTTGTGTCAAATTTCATGCAACTCGGATCACAAATGCGACGTGTACTCTGTTTACAATTTAACATCTACAGACGGACGGACGTGCATAAATCGACTCAGAAAGTGATTCTATGCATATTCTCAAAAGGAACCGTGGGTCTATCTAGTTTATTTTTGCCTGTTACAAACATATGCACAAAGACATAATACCCTGTACCACAGTGAGGTGAAGGATATAACAATTCGATGCGAACACTTTTGTTCCAAGAAAAAAAAAAAAATCAAGATATTAAGCGATTTTTAATATTTTATCCACAATTTATGCTCTTTTTTACACTTTTAATGTGTTTTGATATATTATCCACCAATTTTATTATCTTATGTATGTAAAAATTTGGATAATTCTAGCAGAATTGGAATTTTTCTGTTGCGAAAACTAAACTTTTTCAAATTGCGTGCATCCCTGCTCAATGATATATTAAAAATTCTACTTCCAATAGTTATCATAATAAAATCCATGCTTTATGAGACTATGTTGAAATAATCTTGTTGTATGACCTGGGTGCGTATCAGTGTTGCCGTTACTTATACGCATTATATGGGTCTTTGGAAAAATATTCGTCTGAAAGATCCAAGCCTTATTGGTCTTTGGAATAGTATTCGTTTAAAAATCCACGAAAAATGACAAGTTAACAATAACGCATTGCCGCGAAATGTTGTGTAATATATAATTTTGATAGCAGAATACAGAATATATGTTCATTAAGAACCTGAAATTGCTAAAAATTAACAAAGAATTTTTTACAAGAACATACCAACACAAATAAATTTAAATGTTGGCTTTTGGTTTTTAAATTCATAAGACAATATTTATTATACTTCCTTCATTTATTATTTGTGTACTTAAAAGAGAAGTGATATTTTCTGTATGATTTTCAACAATTTAACAAAATTAAAGTCACCCCTAACAAACAAATATATTACAAATGACAAACAACCTACAAATATATTGAACTATCTTCTACAAACTTCCAGTATACCTACAAATGTCTGCAAACCTAACACTTCATCATTCATTCCAACTTTTATTGGATCAGGCGATTAATGTCAACGTAATTAATGTCTGGATACTTTTTTGTACTATCCCTCCTCCGGCGCACGCTGCTGATGCTTTGTTGAATGATAATTTCCGTTCTAATCATAAACTAATTTCCATTTGGACTCTCATCTGATCAGACAACAGACGAATGAACCAAAGCATGACGGTAATCTTAACTGTCAACTGTTAATAAAATAGCATTTCATCATTGTCAGTGAAAAGTGGATGAACGATTTCTATCAACCATTCAATGGTGGTGGTGGGAAATTGTATTTACTCTCGTCATTCCATACAAAGAATGTTGCAGATGTACAAAGGTAAATTGTTGTGGGGAAAGTAATGACACCAAGGTTAATTTTTCCTTTTTTAGAGTATTAAATTTTTGATAAATTTTAAGGAAAACCAGATGACAACGACATGGGTTCTGGAAATGTGAAAATGTTGCTTTAAATTGGCGAAGGAAAAAAGTAGATACTACAACAACATAAGCAGCCGGCAGCTGAAACATGATGAACATTTGCAAAACTGACAGCTGACACAACATTTGACAACTGTTGATGAATATTTTTGCCACATTGATCCTCGTTGCTGACACATCAGCTTCGGGGTGATGACATTTCAAATGCATGTAAATAAGGGACAGGTATCATTAAAACGATGCAAAAGTTGGGAATTTCTTCAAAACATGTTTCCTAAGACTGATAGAAGTATCTCTTACTTTCGATACTTTTATAGGCGTGGAATTTCTAAAATATTTTTATACCCTCCACCATTGTATGAAGGGTATATTAATTTTGTCATTCCGTTTGTAATTCATCGAAATATTCATTTCCGACCCTATAAAGTATATATATTCTTGATCAGGGTAAAATTCGAAGACGATCTAGCCATGTCCGTCCGTCCGTCTGTCCGTCCGACTGCCCATCCGTCTGTCCGTCCGTCTGTTGTAATCACGCTATCTTCTGAATGAACTGAGATATGGTGCTGAAATTTTGCATAGGGTTGTCCTTTGTCTGCAGGCAGGTCAAGTTCGAAGATGGGATATATCGGTCCACGTTTAGGCATAGCTCCCATATAAGGGTACCCCACAATTCTCAGTATTTTGGGGTTCTTGACCGTGTTTTTTAGCCGGATTCGCTGAAATTTGGTACGTTGGGTTCTTATTGGGTACTAAATGTCTCCACAAAAAATTATGAGTATGGGTCAACTTTTTCTGGTAGCCCCCATATAACGGCACCTTCTAATTTTCAGTATTTTGGGGGTTTTGATCGTATTTTTACATCGAATTGGCTGTAATTTAATATTTTGAGTTCTTAGTAGGTACCAAATTTCTCCACAAAAAATTATGAATATTGGTCCATTTTTTCGGGTAGACCCCATATAAGGGTACCCACAATTTTCGGTATTTTGGAGTTCTTGAGCGCAATTTGGTTTTTCAACCGAATATCGTAACAATTTGGTATTTTGTAGTCGTATATTACCCATATAACCCCTTTTTATACCCTTCACCACACAGTGGTACAAATTCTTTGTGCATATGTTTGTAACAGGCAAAAATAATCGAGATAGACCCATGGTTCCTTTTGAGAATAGTATAGAATCACTTTCATCGATAACCCCGTCCGTCTGTCTGTCTGTCCATGTTAAATTGTAAACAAAGTACAGGTCGCATTTATGATCCGAATTGGATGAAATTTGGCACAGCTCAGCCCACGGACAAACCCTATTGAAATTGGGGAAAATCGGTTCAGATTTAGATTTAGCTCCCATATATATTTTCGTCCGATTTAAGGTAAATGTGGTACCAAAGTCCCTATATATCTTTCGATTTGCACGAAATTTGGTATAGCCTACTGAATTAGGTCTAGAATAATGTGTGCTAATTTTCGTGAAAATCGGTTCAGATTTACATATAACTCCCATATATAGTTTCCTCCGATTTAAGATAAATGGGACACCAATGTCCCTATATATAATTCGATTTTCACGAAATGTGGCACAGAGTACTGAACTAGGTCCAGAGGGATGTGTGCCAAGTTTCGAGAAAATCGGTTCAGATTTAGATATAGCTCCCATATATAGTTTCCTCCGATTTAAGGTAAATGGCGCACCAAAGTCCCTATATATAATTCGATTTGCAAGAAATTTGGCATAGTGTAATGAATTAGGTCTAGAGGGATATGTGCCATGTTTCGAGAAAATCGGTTTATGTTTAGATATAGCTCCCATATATAGTTTCGTCTGATTTAAGGTAAATGGCGCACCAAAGTCCCTATATATCATTCGATTTGCACGAAATTTGGCACAGCGTACTGAATTAGATCTAGAAAGATGTGTGCTAAGATTCCTGAAAATCGGCCTAGATTTAGATATAGCTCCCATATATATTTTCGTCCGATTTAAGGTAAATCGTGCACCAAAGTCCCTAAATATCTCTCGATCTGTACGAAATTTGGCACGGCGTACTGAATTAAGAATTCGTGAAAATCGGTTCAGATTTATATAATTTAATGTAAATGGTGCACCAAAGTCCCTAAATATCTTTCGATTTGCAGGAAATTTGATACAGCGTACTGAATTGAGCGTAGAATGATGTGTGTTACGTTTCGTGAAAATCGGTTCAGATTTAGATATAGCTTTTATATATATTTTCGTCCGATTACATGTAAACGGTGTACCAAAGTCCCTATATATCTTTCGATTTGCACGAGATTTCTCATAGGGTACTGAATCAACTCCAGAATGATGTGTCCTATTTTATATAAATGGGACACGACTCTAAATCTGCCCGAATGAAATTAAATTTATCATAGGTTGCGGAAAGACTATATTCATGTTCCTTCGAGGGAACATTGACATAAGGATATATGGCCCCGTCCGTGGATTTTTTAAAATATTTTTACGACTATTAAAAGGCGTGGATTTTTAAACTATTTTTACGACCGTTAATATGCGTGGATTCTTAAACTATTTTTTACGACAGTAAATAGGCGTGGGTTTTTAAAATATTTTTTACGACCGTTAATAGGCGCGGATTTTTAAACTATTTTTTACGACAGTAAATAGGCGTGGGTTTTTAAAATATTTTTTACGACCGTTAATAGGCACGGATTTTAAACTATTTTTTACGACCGTTAATAGGCGCGGATTCATGGTTCCTTTTGAATGTCCGTCTGTCTGTCTATATTAAATTGTAACAAGTGAAAAAAGCGTTAAGTTCGGCCGGGCCGAACTTTGGATACCCTCCACCATAGGAATACGTACAGTTACGTGAAATTAAAATATGGGAAACAAACCAAAAAGTGGACCTATAATGACAATTCTACCAATCGATTGTTGCAGACCATAATGTAGAGCAAATACAAATTTTAGCAATTTGATTGGAATTTTGACCTATATTATGAACACATTTGTATAAAATCCTCAAAATACTGCAACTTAGAGAACAAAGTTATATGAGGCATACCTAAATCGGGACCAATATTGACAACATTGTGTAGGAATAAGCGAATATTTGGCGTTTTTATAATATAAGAGATTATGCCTAATTAAGGACCGGTATATCTCAATTTCGAAGCTAATATTAATACTCTTCACTACACTGTGGTACAGGGTGCTACGTCTTTGTGCATATGTTTGATACAGGCAAAAGGAAACGAGATAGACACATGTTTCCTCTTGAGTGTATCCATATAATCACTTTCTGAGTCGATTTTTGCATGTCCGCCGTCTTTCTGTCCATGTTAAATCGTAACCAAAGTACAGGTCGTTTTTATGATCCAAAGTGAATAAATTTGGCACAGCTCGTTTATTAGGCCAATTGAAAATGGGAAAATCGGTTCAGTTTTAAATATAGTATATGGAGGTGACCCCAAAAACCGGAACAAATCAGTTAACTATTTTAATATAAACAAGTGAAAAAGCGTTAAGTTCGGTCGGGTGAACTTTGGATACCCTCCACCATAGATATACGGGCAGGTACTAGAAATGAAAATTTAGGGAACATGTCAAAAAGTGGACCTATACCGACCTTTCTAAAAACGGATTATGTAAACCATAATGTAAACAACAATACAAATTTCAGAAAATTTTAATGGATAATTATACCTCCAGCCTTACAGCTAATGACGGGAGATTTGGTACCTATTAAGAACTCAAAATACTAAATTATAGCTATTTCGGCGGAAAAATACGTTAAAAACCCCCAAAATACTGAAAATTAGGTGGTACCGTTATATGGGGACTACCGGAAAAAGTGGACCTATATCCATAATTTTTTGTGGAGAAATTTATTACCCAATAGGAACCCAATATAGCAAATTTCAGCGAATTCCGTTGAAAAACGCGGTCAAGAACCCCAAAATACCGAAAATTGAGGGGTACCGTTATATGGGGGGTACCAGAAAAAATTGACCTATATTTATAATTTTTAGTAGGTTTGTTTGGTACCCAATAAGAACACAAAGTACCAAATATCAGCGAATTCCGTTGAAAAACACGCTCAAGAACCTCAAAATACCGAAATTTTGGGGTTACCCTTACATGGGGGCTGTCCAAAAAAACGGACCTATATTTATAATTTTTAGTGGGGATATTTGCTACCCAATAAGAACTCAAAGTACCAAATTTCAGCGAATTCGGTTGAAAATCACTCTCAAGAACCTCAAAATACCGAAAATTGGGGGGTATCCTTATATGGGAGCTATGCCTAAACGTGGACCGATATAGCCCATCTTCGAACTTGACCTGCCTGCAGACAAAAGACGACTCTATGCGAAATTGTGGGGCTCTATCTCAATTCGTTTAGACACTAGAGTGATTACAACAGACAATATATATGGGAGATATATATGGGAGATATAGCTCCCATATATATTTTTGCCCGATTTTAGGTAAATGGAGCTCCAAAGTCCATGAAAATCACTCGATTTGCACGAATTTTGGCATAGCGTACTTTATTAAGTCTAGAATGACGAGTGCTAAGTTTCGTGAAAATAGGTTCGGAGCTATGTCTAAGCTCCCATATATATTTTTGACCGATTTTAGGTAGATGGTGCACTAAAGTCCCTAAATATCTTTCGATTGGAACGAATTTTGTTATAGCTCACTGAATTAAGTCTAGAATTATGTATGTTAGGTTTCGTGAAGATCGATTCAGATTTAGATATAGCTCCCATATATAGTTTCACCCGAGTTTAGGTAAATTGTCATAGCGTACTGAATTAAGTCTAGAATGACGTGTGCTAAGTTTCGTGAAAATCGGTTCAGATTTAATTATAGCTCCCATATATATTTTCGTCCGATTTTATGTAAATGGTGCACTATAGTCCCTATATATAACAATGTGTGCGAAGTTTCATGAAAATCGGTTCAGATTTAGATATAACTCCGATTTTATATAAATGGTGCACTAAAAATCCAATGCTAGGTCTTTTGACAAAACGTACTGAAACGTCAAGTTTGCTTTAAGTGGTGAAGGGTATCATATAGTCGGCCCGGTCCGACTTTACTACTTTTCTTACTGGTTAATGTTTGTGATTGAGTCTGCCTAAAATGTCTGGCATGCCTTTCAACATTTTCTAGTAATTAAATCATTGTCCATCACTTGCACACGCAATGACAATTCTATTTCTCAGAACAAAGAAACAAAGAAAAAATAGCACGAAAACATTTGGAAAACAAAGGATATCATTTTACCTTTAGACATTCCGGAGATGCCCTAAGCTGTCTAACATCAAAACGTAGACAAAAATATCTGAAGGTCATTTATTTAATATGTTTCATAAGAAAATATTTGATTTATTGAAACAGAAAAATAAATTCAATGAACTTGTTTCGGGTTGAATAAAGGGTAGACAATCTAAAGCTGAGACTTTACAAGGCATGATCATTTATTATACATATGTGTAGGTGTTTGGTAAATTCCTCGTGTGGCGATTGTTTCGCTTGAGCAACCTGACAGACAGTTCTGAATACCTGAAGTCATCGGGGAAATTCGAAAATGAGTTACCAGCAGAAAATTCATCGGCCCATTACTGACTTTTGGTGACCTATTTGTCCATTAGGTCATTAATATACAAGCCAAAGGATCTAATCCCCACACATATAATTATTTGTTGGTTTAAAGTCCAAATATGAATACGACTTTGCTTTTCAATCCTCATGGTAGACCAAAGTGCATGATTTTCCATTTTACTTTCCCCCTTGATGTTATTAATATGTTTTACCATGCATTTTTTTTATTTTTATACAAGTATGTTTACATTTTATTCCAAATGTTTCATGTTGGATTATTTACTCTTTTTTCGTGTGTTTTGAATTTAACGAAAGAAAAAATAACAAAATACACATAACATCCCCCACCCAAAACAGTGACAACTTTAAAACAACATCCCGTAAATGTTGCTAACTTTTAGACAAAACTACAGACCCAAAATCTCTGTTGTCAAAGGTTAATCCTTTTGCAGAATAACATAAACAACATAAATAATCCTTACAAGGATTTAAACATAAATTACATGCGGAGGACAGAAGTTCGGTGTGTTGGAAACTTGTGTTTACCCGAAATTCATGCTTTTGCATTACATGCGGAGATTAAACCGGCGTGGCAAAGGTAAATATGAACAAACGAACCAGCGAGTGAGTGAGCAAATGAATGAATGACTGGATGAACTACAAGACTTTTATGCTAAATGTAGACTTAATGGATTAGTTGACTTAATTAAAAATACAAGCAAGGGTGAATTATAAACATGTTTCTTTCGGTTTTTTTTAGTACGAAACAAACAAGAAATGTAGAAATGATTCTATCAAGTGAGTTTATTGTAGGCAATATATTTCGGGTTCGTAAAATGGGATTTCACTATAAAAAACAAATTTTGAGTTAATCAATTTGATTTAAAAGATAACCAGTCGGACCCCGTCGTCAGATTCCATCAAGTTGAAAAACTTGATGGAATCTGACGATATTATAAATGTGATCTACAAAGATATATAAATTAAATTAAATCATCGAAATCGAACATACATTGAATATTGAATGCAACATTAAGATAAAATAGGACTAAAACATAAAACACTTCATTGTATACTCAATTCAATACGCTTTGCCAAATTCCGTCTCAATCGGAAAAACTTGGGGAATTTGGGGCATCATTTACATAACTTATGTCATAATCAAAAAAAACCTTATTACTTTGGAGCACCATTTACATTAAGATGGACAAAAGTATATATATCTAAATCAGAACCGATTTCAACCTGTACTTAATTCAGTAATTTGTTCAAAATTTAGCTTCCATCGTACAAAATTTGAGTGTTTTATGCTGTACTTACATAAAATCGGACAACAAATATATGGGACCTATTTCTAAGTTTTGTAATTAATTAAGTACGTTGTGTAAAATGCTGTCTTAATCGGACCAACTTTGGAATTATGGTGCACCATTTACATAAACTCTGAGGAAAATATATATGACAGCTTTATCTAAATCTGAACCGATATCAACCAAACATCACATGCATCAATCCGTACTTAATTCAGTACTCTGTGCAACATTTTGTCTCAATCTGACAAACGTTGCTTGTTTAGTGATGAGCTATATCTACACTTGAAACTATTCAACAATTTCAAACCAATTCGGATCATAAATTCGACCTGTACATTGTTCACAAGAATACATGGACAGACGGACATGCATAAATCGACTCAGAAAGAAATTCCATGCATATCCTCAATAGGAACCACGGGTCAATCTCATTTCCTTTTGCTGTTATAAGCATATGTACAATGATATAATACACTATACCACATTGTGGTGACGGCTATACAAAGTAGGAAGTAAAAAAGAACCGATATACCTGATTTCGAACCTAATAATTAAGTATTTTATATCAATATAATTTCTTTCATGTTAAATATTAAAAATACCGAAAATTGGAAGGGATATTTATTTCAACATAGCAACGAATCACTATGACATACTGAGTCGTTAAAGTAACCATGCAAACATTGACGAATTTTTATCCAAATGTTAATGTCTTTTAGTATTGACTAGACCATAGCATGGGTTTCTCAAACTCGTAATGGGGAAAAATATAACCTTTAATAATGTACCTAATATTACATCTTCGGTACCTATCGTAAATTTTAATGTTTATAGTAAAATAAAGGTACTACTTTATAACACAATATGTGTTTTCTAACATTTGCTCCTTGCATCGTTATCACTAAAATCGCCACAAAAAATCTCTTAAGGAAACAGAATATGGAAGTAGACCATAGCATGGACGTAATTTTAATAATGCGTGGCCCGGTCCCAGGGTTTCTTGTATCGCATATTCAGATTTGGCCCGGCACCAGGGTTTCTTTTATCGCATATTCAGATTTAGTAAAATGTCTTTTTTTTTTTGAAAAATTGTAATTATACTCGGCCCGGTCCCATGTTTCTTGTATCGCAAATTAAGTTTTACAATCTTATTATTTTCAAAAAAAGGAGGGTGCGGAAGAGGCAACCACCAAGTCCCAAAATTACCTCTGTCGCACCCTCTTACTATATGAAAAGATGTTCTTGAATGCTTCAGTCTCCTGAATACTGTACAGAGTACACCCAAAAACGCAACATACCTTAGTCCCAGAATACAGAACAAGTTAATAGGACTACTTGGAGAATACATCCAGAAGTCTATTGTTGAAGAAGTGAAAAGTCCTTTATTTTTATCGGTTTTAGCGGATTAATCTATATATGTATAACATTTTTGACAAGGCACCTAAAAAGACAAAGAATATTTGTTACGTAGAATTAAAAGGATCAACAGGAATAGAATTTTCGACCGTCATAATAAAGTAATCAGTTTGGGTTTGTATCCAACATTTTTAAGAGGTCAAGTATATGACGTCGCTTCTAATACGTCAGGCAATAATAATGGAGTGCAGACCCTTATTAAATCAAAATTCACTTCTGCGGTACACATTCATTATTCTTTTCACATTTTAAAATTAAGTATATGCAGCATAATTTTTACAATTTTTGAAATTTTCTCATTCTTTAGAAAATCCAAAAAGGTCTGCTTCTTTATGTACAATATTTCGTGAAGCAAATAACAGAATATTGTATAGATTTACATTATTTGTACCATGTATGAACGAACTAATTATACCCTTCACCACACTATGGTACAGGGTATTATGTCTTAGTGCATATGTTTGTAACAGGCAAAAGGATATTAAATAAACACATTGTTCCTTTTGAGAATATGCATACAATCATTTTTTGAAATCGATTTATGCAAGTCCGTCTGTCCACGTTAAATTATGAACAAAGTACATTACATTTTACATTTTTGATTCGAATTGGATGAAATTTGGCCCAGCTCATTTATTTGACCCAAGGACGAACCCTATTGAAATTGGGAAAATCGGTTCAGGTTTAGATATAGCTCCCATATATATTTTCGTCCGCTTTAAGGAAAATGATGCACCAAGGTATCTATATATCATTCGATTTGCACGAAATTTGGGATAGAGTACTGAATTAAGTCTAGATCGATATGTGTTAAATTTCGGTTCAGATTAGATATAGCTCCCATACATATATTTTCGTCCGATTTTACTTTCCTTACTGGTTTAATATGCAAAACATTTAATATATACGCAATACATAACGAAGTTATATATCGTTGTGTTACTACATGCCATTCCATATATTTTCAATTAAACGTATACAAAGTTATTGGTGTTTTTCTTCCCCTATATATTAAGCGATCATTGCCAAAAACAATAGGGGTCTTGTTCACAAACTCAACGGCCATTCCTTTTACCACATTGAAAGCGTAGATTAGACAATCTCTGAAAGTGCAGGTCGATAGTTTCACAATTCCGACCACTAAATTTTCCAAGTTTTTAGGGATAATATTCGTTGCGATAAAATCAGGTGCAAGAACAACGTTCTCAAGTCACCAGCCGATTAACTATGGGAGCTTCAGTGTGGTTCACCAATGTTAATGCATCGCAATGTAAAAACCAGTAAGGAAAATAGTAAAGTCGGACTGGTCCGACTATATTATACCCTTCACCACTTTGGGTATATTCTACATATGTATCCTAACAGACGTCGCGTTTTTGTTATATATCTATATCTGAACCGATTTCTGGGAAACTTGCCAGACACTAATTCATATTATTCAGTACGTTGTGTCAATCCGTCTAGCTTTTTACTTTTTACGAATCTTAGCAGCATCATTCTAGACTTAATTCAGTACCCTATGACAAAATTCGTGCAAATGAAAAGATTTCCATTTACCTAAAATCTGGCGAAACTTTATAAAGGAGCTATATCTGAATCTGAACCGATTTGCATTAAACTTAGCACATATTATTATAGACGAAATTTAATACGCTTTGCCAATTCTCGTGCAAATCAAAAGATATATCGGGTCTTTGGTGCACCAATTACCTTAAATCGGATGAAAATATATATGGTAGCTATATGTAAATCCGTACCGATTTTCACGAAACTTTGCACACATCGTTCTGGACCTAATTCATTACGCTGTGCCAAATTTCGTGCAAATCGAAAAATATATAGGGACTTTGGTACACCACCTTTATTAAAACAGCCGAAAATATATATGGGAGCTATATCTAAATCTAAACGATTTTCACGAAACTTTCTACACATCTTTCTAGGCTTAATTCATTACGCTGTGTCAAATTTCGTGCAAATTGTAAGATATATAGGGTCTTTGGTGCAACATTTTTAATAAATCGGACGAAATTATATATGGGAGCTATATCTAAATCTCAATCTATTTTTCCCATTTTCAATAGGGTTCGACCTTGGGCCAAATAAATGAACTGTGCCAATTTCATCCAAATCGGATAATAAATGAGACCTGTACTTTGTTTAAAATTTAACATCAACAGACGGACAGACGGGCGGACATACATAAATGGACTCAGAAAGTAATTCTATGCATATTCTCAAAAGGAACATTGAGTTTTTCTCGTTTCCTTTTGCCTGTTGCAAACATATGCACAAATACATACTATCCTGGCTCTTTTCTTCCCCTATGTATTTAGCGATCATTACCAAAAACAATAGTGGTCTTCTTCACAAACTCAATAGAATCATCGTTTACCACATTGAAAGGGTATATTAGAAAACCTCTGAATGTGCAGGTCGATAGTTTCACAATTCCGGTTATCAAATCTAGGGGTAATATTCGAGGCGAAAACATCAGGTACAATAATTACGGTCTCAAGTAAAGGCATCAGTGATGCAACGTAATGTAAAAACATTTAATCGTCCCAGAATGACTCCCCGAGGACTGCAATATACAACTTACATGAGGAAACCAATATACTTCTTGTGTGTCATCTGCATGATCTGCAGATAGAGATTCAAATTGATATGGATTCAAAGGGAGCCTCTAGATCAACATTTTAATCAAGCAGGATTGAATCGTATTCCCAGCTGATGCATTTTTGGAATACAGTGGATTTGGCTCAAATGATATCAATTCGTACACATTGATTACAAGTTGGGCAATATCTGCCTCTACAACTGCCCATCCAATCACAGCAGGTACATGTCGAAGTGATTGTCATGGTATGATGCATACATTGTCGTATGACATCTTCAAGAATTCATTGAGGTCGAATCATTTTCATGTCAATGGTGCACCAAAGGACCATCTCTGTAATATACCCGTCGGATTTAGATCCTTAACATCACATTTCTAAGCCGAATGCGATGCAAGGCAACGTGTCTCATTTAGTGGGCCAAATGACGAACACTATTGAAATCTGATCAAAAAATCTGATTTAAATATATGTGAATAGAGTCAATATTGACACTTATTAACCTTTCTTCAAATCGGTCTAGGTTTAAATATATCTACTATAAATATAATTTCGACCGATTTCATATAAGGAACGCTCCAATGTTCTCAATAGACACGAATAGACAGAATGCCATGTGTTCTTGTAAAATATGTTGAGATGTAGACATAGCTTTTATCGTATATGTTCAAGTTTCTAGGTACATCCTTTCAGGGCTCAATATCCATATTTTAGGATCATGAAGATCCTAAATTACCAAATTTTCTCAGATTTCACCACACAAATTTTATATGGAAACTAATAAGTGAATATTTGTTTCTATCTTGAAAGAATTGGTAAATATTACTAACATCATCACAATACCTATTCCACTAACACAACCAAACAAAAAATCTCAGCTATTATTTTATTTCCCTCCTAATTTATTACCATTACTAAAACATTCTTTAATAGATTCCGGTATTTCTCATCAATATACAACTCACTCACGCTCTTCTTCTCCTCTCTATCTCTCCCTATATCGCCCCATGACTAATAACATTTCAATTCCTAGTAGGATATTCTAATTTATGATCTTAATTAAACAAACCATAGGAAGATTATGACCTTCGTTACAGCGGGAAAAAAGTACTGCCGAAGAACAAATAACACAACAAAACCCAAACGAGAAATATTGGAAAACTTTGTTGTTGAACATAACGGCGAACAAGAAAAAAAATCTGTAACAAATTTGTTTTCCATAGAATGGATGATACATATAGGCCATTACTTTGTGGGGTATGTTGAAGGAAGAGTGTGTGTGCGAGAGGGAGAGAGAGAGAGTGGGGGGATAGAGCTAACTAGTCGGCAATGAAAATAAAACAAAACAAGAATTGAAGTATGTGTGCTAATATATAAAGCAAATGGTCGCAGCAGGACATTCCAGATATTGTTGACTACTGTTTGATTTGTTACTACACTTGTTATCGCCCTTAACGCACATATATGCGGAGAAGAGCGTAGCAAATAGTCGAGATAAGAAAGAGATTTTGCATTATTACTAATACCCTATAAGAAGCTAGTGGAGAATATAGTCGCATAAATGATATCCAATTGTATATTAATGAAATCGCAAATTAGTTAAGATAATTATATGCAAGAGATTAATTAGGAACTAAATTTGAATGATTTTGTTTGTGTTGTAATTAAAGATGTTGAATTTAATATAAGGTCAGATTTTTGATTATGTTCTCAACCGTATGGTAATGAGGGTATATACACTTTGCTAAGGCAAACAAGTGCAAACAGCGTTTAGTTCGGCCGAACTTTCTGCAATCTACGCAAAGCGTCATTTCAATCGAAGAAACTTAGAGTCGTCTGTGTACCATTTATATGAATCGTACAAAATTATCAAAATCTGTACCGATTTCAAGCAAGATCAACATCCGCTATGTGGCATGTTCCGGCACATCGCACTGAGCAAAATTTCACATCGATTATTTGATACACAGTTTGAATGCAAACGGTCGGAAATATATATATATACGTTATGCAAAATTTCGCCACAATCGGATAAATGTAGCGTATTTGGGGCATCATTTAGATAAAATTATATATGGGATATGTATAAAAAGTATAGTCATTTTAGTAAATTGTGCACCATCTCCATAAAATCGAAGCGACATTCATTCGAAGCTATATCTAAATCTGCTTAGATTTTAAGAAAACTACACATACGCCAATCTGTACTTGCTTCAGTACGCTGTGCACAATTATATTTCCATCGCGAGTTTAGAGTTTTGGAAATCGGACAACTATAATAAAATATATATCCAAATCTGAACTAGGTTGTATTAACTTCAGTACGTTGTGCACAATTTTGGGTCAATCGGTCTACCTTTGGGTCATTGGTGAACCCTTTACTTAAAATCGGACGGAACTATATATGGAAATCTGAAACGATTCTTACAATACTAAACCGATTTCAAATAAACTTGCCACACGTTATGTTAAAGTAACTTCAGTACGCAGTGCAAAATTTTGTGCCGATTGGACCCACCTTGGTGAAGCATTTATATCCAACTTCTAGTTTATACTGACTTCAGTATGTTGTGCAAATTTGTGAAAAATCGGACGAAAATATATATGTGGAAGCCATATCAAAATCTGAGCCGATTTCAATGAGTCTTGCCAGAGTTTAACTTATATTAACTATAGCTCATTGTACAAAATTGTATGGATATCGGACAACCTTTGGGTCTTTAGTGCACAATTTACATAAAATCGGAAGAAAAAATATATAGAAGCTGTATCTAAATCTGAACCGATTTTTATGAAATCATCATTCCAGACCAAATTCAATACACTATACCAAAGTTCGTGCAAATCGAAAGATATATAGGGATTTTGTTGCACCATTTACATGAAATCGGACGAACATATATATGGGAGCTATATCTAAATCTGGACCAATTTTCACGAAACTTAACACACATCAATCTAGACATAATTCAGTACGCTGTGCCAAATTTCGTGCAAATCGAAAGATATATAGAGACTTTAGTGCACCATTTACATAAAATCGGACAAAACTATATATGGGAGCTATATCTAAATCTGGACCGATTTTCTTGAAACTTGACAGATATCACTCTAGGCACAATTCAGTACGTTATGTCAAATTTCGTGCAAATCGAAGGATATATAGGGATTTTGGTGCACCATTTACATGAAGTCGGACGAAACTATATATGGGAGCTATATCTAAATCTGGACCGATTTTCACGAAACTTGGCAGACATCATTCTAGGCTCAATTCAGTACGTTATAATAAATTTCGTGCAAATCGAAAGATATATAGGGTCTTTGGTGCACCATTTACCTTAAATTGGATGAAAATATATATGGGAGCTATATCTAAATCTGAACCGATTTTTTCCAATTTCAATAGGGTTCGTCCTTGGGCCAATTTAGTGACCTGTGCCAAATTTCATCCAAATCGGATTATAAATGCGACCTGTACTTTGTTTACAATTTAACACCAACAGACGGACGGACGGACATGCATAAATCGACTCAGAAAGTGATTCTATGCATATTCTGAAAAGGAACCATGTGCCGATCTCGATTCCTTTTGCCTGTTACAAACATATGCACAAAGACATAATACAGTCGAATTCGGTAAGCGAACGCCGGTTTATCGAAAAAATCTGTTAATTGAAACTAAACATTTAAAACTAATATTTCGGATGAATTTTAAAACACTTTGCTTCACTTAACAGAAAAACCTGTTAATTGAAAATCTGTATAAGAGAAAGACTTTTTTGTTGAAAAAACACAAGTATATATGAAACGAGCACCATTTAAGCGACGAAATTCATTAAAATTTTTATGTGCAGCCCTAAAATTATATTGCACATTTTTCCAACCATTCAAGTTAATGTCTACGGAAAAATTAGTTCTGAATAAGAACTAATTTTTCCGTAGACATTACCCTACACAACTTTGTTGTCAGGGTATTATAGCTTTGTGCAGCCCCAAGAGTTTGTAACGCCGCGAAATATTGGTCCTAGGCCCACTTTTAAGTATACCGATCGTCATATCTCGACCAGCTGAATCGATCTAGACATGTGTGTCCGTCCGTCCGTCTGTCCATTATAATTTGTAAACACGATACAAGCCACCGTTATGGACCAATCTTCACGAAATTTTGCATGTAGGATGGGTTCTGGCCAGTGAAGACCCCTAAGATCGGTTAATATTTAGGGGATGAAGTGGACCAAAAACTTTATTTTTGTCTGATTTTGTGGGCGCTCCATAGACCACAATTATGGCCTAAACATCGCGAATTTTTGCATGGAGAAGGGGTTCGGGCCAAAGAATAAGCATGCATGTTTTGGTAAAGATCGGTCAACATTTAGCGGGTCAAATTGACCCATACTTTTGTGTGAAAAATGATAAAATTTGTATTCGTTGACATATATATTTACTCCTGAAGGACATAGACCCAATAAATTGATAGTATATCCAAGAGGAGTTGTTGACCTTTAAATTGATACCAAATATATTGTCGTATGTACTCGGATGTGGGAGTTACACTCAAATATTAAGAGCTGCTTACGTATTTAGATATTATTTAATAAACCATTGTCACACTAGAGGTCGAAAATATAGCGCTGATCGCTTTGAAATTTTCCTTGAGGATCCTGTAATTTTCGGTGATGATCACATTAAAATTTTGGGATGAAGTGGACCGAAAACTAAATTTTTTTTCGAGTCAATGTATAGGCCACAAGCCGAAAACCACAACACAGCCCACGGTGAAGTTAATCTGGACAAGTAATTAGAAGGGATGTATTGAATATTGGGATGTTCGGAAAATATGTCAGTGTAAGGAGTGTGTAGGGTATCATATGGTCGGCCCCGTCCGACTATACTGCTCCGCTCACTGGTTTTATAATATGATTTTTAAATTTCACGATTTTTCAGATATTGATTGAAAACTTCGTTTTATCGCAACGACTTTCGCTTATCCGAAGTTCTCTTAATTGAAAGTCCTGCTTAAGAGAAAAAAAATTTCTGAAATTAGCCGTTTTCGCTTAACCGAATTCGACTGTACCCTGTACCACAGTGTGGTGAAGGGTATAGAATAAACCTCACGTGTAAGAGTTTAGTGCACAATTTATATAAAATCTTTGTCGATATTAGAAATAATTGTCGCATTTTCAATCCGATGACGCTTTGCTTTGCCATAACGGGTTCTTCTAGAAAATGCTATGTCGACTGTATGTGTGTCCGTCTGTCTGTCGAAATCACGATAGAGATCGTAATATTTGAGATAGAGCTTTGAAATTTGGTGTTTGAGAGTTGTTGTTATTTCAACGGAATCAGCTGTAAATTTGTATTTAAGAATCCTACGGCTATCCGATCTGCCTAGGAAATATTATCAATATTGGTTTATGTTTCGGGGTAGCCCCCATTTGATGGGTTTGGGCTAATGTTTCTATCTAATTGGTTGTATGTTGTAATATTGAGTTGTAGTACGATAGAAAATCTTCCTACTAAAAATGATCAATATGAGTTAATATGTTTTGAACATTTTAGATTTATTTCCCCACTAGAGGGTTAAACAAACTTTGTGCGGAAAATTGTCTATTTAGGTTAATAACAGCTCCACCACTTTTTTCGGTTTTCGGTACTATCACATAATGTAATAACATAGTCCCCATATTACTGTCCCGATCGACTCAAGGAATTTTCAATGCACATAACATGATGGAGGGTATAAAAAAGTTGACCCCGACGAACTTAACGACGTTTAAGTTTGTACTGTTCTTGGATGGTGAAATCTAAGTTTACAAAAAATATTGAATTTGATATCTCGGTTTCGTGGAGGATGAAAAATATTTTTGCAGGCAGTTTCGACATCAGTCCAGGTATGGACATAGTACAAAGATCAGTATTTTAAAGGATATAAAATGTTTCGGCAAGTAAAAGTAATTGTCGAAAAAAATAAAACTTCTTCTCAGAAAATGTTCTCTATGGTTCCATGTTTTTAAATATCCCCAAAATATCCCCTTTGTGTCTATAATTATACCCTACACAAATATGTTGTCATTGTATTATAGCTTTGTGTGGCCTTAAGAGTTTGTATGGCCCACAAAATTTTGCTTCAGGAAGGCAATCTGGACAAATAATAAGCATGACTGTTTTGATTAATACTGTCCAATATAAAGCAGGCCAATAAAAACCCATTTATATACTCCTATATATATACTCCTGAGGGACATGGACCCGAGAAGTTCATAATATATCCAAGAGTAGTTGTTGTGGGAGTTACATGTAAATATGTATTATGACATTGTTTAGTTTTAATATTACCCCACTAGAGGTCGGAAAAGTCGCGCAGATTGCCTTAAATTTTAAAATTTAGGGGTGCAATGAACCGAAAGCTTAATTTTTCTCAGATATTTTAGTAGCTCTATAGGCCCTTATTACATGCAGAACTTCACACATTTTACACTATGATGTTTATATTTGCAACCTGATCCGTCAATATTGCGAAGGTCAAATAAACCAAAACGTAATGTAAGCAAATTTATATTTTATGGCGTAAATATTCACCTCGGGTAAACACGATTTGAATAATAATAAACCAGGCTTGGAAAGGGGCGCCCTTGACCTCTAATCGGTGAAGAGGAACAAATATCGCGAAATAATGCCCAGGCTCAGAATATAAAACCACATAAATTTAAATTATCCGGGTGTTTATATAGGGTATCATATGATCTGCCCTGTCCGAATATACAGCTCCGCTCACTGGTTTGGTATTTAACTTTTTCAGAGCATAAAAAACTTTCTAGGAGATGTATTTAATGAACATGCAATTTACGCCACATGGCGAAAGAACAGACGTAATACCGATATATACAAATCCGTCTATAGGTCAAGTGTAGTACATGTTTAAATTCAGTCCGATTATAAGGCTTTGAGTCATTAGTCAGTCCTTATAGTCATTATGTCCACCCATAATCGATCCGGCCTTACTTTCGTTCGTTCCATACTACTTACATCAGTTATGTTTTTAATTCGTTTCTTCTTTCCACAGTTTCTTGTCATATTCCATACGAATCCTGTTTGAATTTTCTTTTTCAGTCGCCGCCTTCCTGTTTCCATAATCAAAACGTTGTACCATCGACTCCATTGAAATTCTTCTTACGTGGTTTTGTGGTCAGTTAATCTTCATAATATTTGCACTGTGTAGGGTTCACTTGTATTTACCTTGTTTCTACTTTTACTACATCTTGTTGTTTTTTCTCAACTCTCCAACTTTCTAAGAATTTTTATGTTTGTTCTCCATTTTGCCAATCTTTGGGGGTAAATTATTTCCAATTGTAAATGTTTTGTTTCTTGTTGAGAGGAAATCGAAAACCAATTAGTTTTGAAGTGATTTACAACAGCAAGAAGAAAAAATACCATTGCCTTGTAATGGGGGTATCAACAGGACCAACAGCCAAGGATGCGATACGCAGAATATAAAAATGGACAGTAGGAAACGCAAAAAAGAAGTAAAAACAAAAACAACAAAATCCAGAACAAGTAAAACATTTCTTGTTCAGGGTGTGTGTGCTAAGAATGTTAATATTTGTAAAACAATATGTTTTTGAGATTTACGCAATTTGTTGTAGGTTGTTGGCTTTTTCCTTGCTATTGTTTGTCTACAAGTTTTAGCATTTCCCACCTAACATTTCTTTTCTCTCTTTTGCACTTCTTTCAAACACTTATCAGGGGAAAAAAGCCCCAACACGATTGGCATTTAAGTGTTAAAAGAATGGAAATACATTAAAAAGGATTAATGTTGCCTTGGGTGACATACTATTTGTGAAGGGGAGGAAATGAGCGCTGGTTGTAGTGTGAGAACGGTGTTTTTAAAGGGCCAACAAAGTTATGTGTTTTGGTCGTGCTTCCGTCTATTCCTTCTCACTTTTTTTCAAAACAATTAAGCAAAGAAAATTGATTTCACTCTTCAAGTGGCTTGTTTATTTTTCTCATTGACTTTATTTGCCGAAACGAAGGGAAAGCATTCGTTAATTTTTTCTACTGGATGTTTTGCTTAACTTTCGTTTTTAGCAGGAAGAGTTATAGCCACTTAAATTAATTGTAAAATAAATCACAGTTTTAATCATTTACTTAAGTAGAAAATAAATATATTATTTGTATTTAAAAAAAATTAAAAGTATTGGGGCAGTTCCAACTTTGAACTTGTCCTGCCAGCAGATAAAAACAATCATATACTAAATTTCGCCACCCTTTCACAATTTGTTCAGAAGTTAGCGTGATTACAACAATATGTAGTTTTGAAATAGTCCAGGCCTATATGCGTCCATACCACGCATATGGACTGAGATTTAAAATAGTTTTGGAAAAAAACACGCCTATGGGCTGTGCTCAAAATTAGTTTTGACGGAAAAAATTTTTCGAAGCAAAACAGACCGTTATTTGGAGCTCAAACATCAATTCTTTCCTAGAGAAACACTCAAAACGAAATCCAGTTGAGAAATAAGACAGGTGATAATATTATTTTTTTCTGTCACACACGGCTGATAATGTCTCACGGGTTTAATATTAGGGTTATCATAATTTAAATATTAAATGTGTGAGATACTATTAGCCGGAACATCAGAAAAATGGTCGGTAGAAATAACTCAAGAACGCCTGCGAATATTCATAGAATCAGTTTCTGAGTCGAATTATTCATGTCCGTCCGTCTGTCTGTCCATGTCAAATTATAAACAAAGTATAGGTGGCATTTTTAATCCGAATTGGATGACATTTGGCACAGAATAGCTCGGAAATTAGGCAAAAGTTGAATAGATATAACTCCCATATATATTTTCGTCCGATTTTATGTAAATGGTGTACCAAAGTCTCCATATAAAACCAGTAAGGAAAGTAGTAAAATCGGACTGAGCCGGCTATATGATACCCTTCCCCACTTTGGGTATATTATACATATATCTCCTAACAGACTCCGCCTTTTCGAAGCACATTGACATGAATTTGAACAAACTTGAATATGTAATATTTTGTCTTTCTGGAACCCATGCTAGATTTCATTATACCCTTCACCACACTGTAGTACAGACTATTATGTCTTTGTGCTTATGTTTGTCACAGGTGATATATGCTTTGAATCACTTTTTGAGTCGATTTATTCATGTCCGTCTGCCTGACAATATTAAATTGTAAACAAAGTACAGGTGGCATGTATAATCCGAATTGGACGATAATTGACACAGCACATCTATTTGGCCCAAGGACGAACCCTATTGACATTGGGGAAAGTAGGTTCAGATTTAGATATATCTCCCACATATATTTTTTTTGTCCGATTTTATGTAAATGGTGTACCGGCTATATGATACCCTTCCCCTCTTTGGGTATATTATACATATATCTCCCAACAGACTCCGCCTTTTCAAAAGGACATTGACATGAAATTGAACAAACTTGAATATGTGATATTTTTGTCTTTCTGGGACCCATGCTACATTTCACTTCATTGGGGAAAGATTAATCCAGAGATTAATTTATACTACCATCAGTAGATTGTACAAATTTGTGTGCCAATCGGACAAACTTTGTGTCTTAAGTGCACAATTTACATTGTCCATAAAATCGGAAGAACAGATATATGGGAGCTAAATCTAAATTTGAACAGTTTATTACGATACTTTACACATACCATTCTAGACTCAATTCACTACGATATGCCAAATTGGTATACCATTTACATTAAATCTAGCTAAAATATATATGGAGGCTATATCTAAATCTGGAACGTTTTTCACGAAACTTGGCACACATCATTCTAGACTTAATTCTGTACGCTACGCCAGTTTTGGTGCAAATCGAAAGATATATAGGGACTTTGTTACACTATTTAACTTAAATCGGGCTAAAATATATATGGGAGCTATATCTAAATCTGAACCGATTCTCACGAATCTTAGCACACATCATTCTAGACTCAGTTCAGTACGCTATGCCAAATTTCGTGAAAATCGAAAGATATATAGGGACTTTGTTTCCCCATTCACATCAAATCGGACGAAAATATATATGGGAGCTATATTAAATTAGAACCGATTTTTAAGAAATTTTGCACAAATCATTCTAGTTTCAATTCAGTATGCTATGCCAAATGTCGTGCAAATCGAAATATATATAGGGACTTTGTTACACTATTTACCTTAAATCGGGCAATAATATATATGGTAGCTATATCTAAATCTGAACCGATTTTCACGAAACTTTACACACTTCATTCTAGACTCAATTCAGTACGCTATGCCATATTTCGAGCAAATCGAAAATAATTCAGGTGATTTGATGCACCATTTACATGAAATCCAACGAAAGTAGATATTGGAGCTATATCTAAATTTGAACCGATTTTCATGAAACTTAACACACATCATTCTATACTTAATACAGAACACTATGCCAAATTTTGACAAATCGAAAAAATGTAGCTGCACCATTAACATTAAATCGGATGAAAATATATATGGGAGCTATATCTAAATTTGAACCGATTTTTACGAAACATTTTACTCATCAGTTTAGACTTAATTCAGTACGCTACGCCAAATTGAAAGAAATTGAAAAAATATAAGGGACATAAAATCGGACGAAAATATATTAGGTTGGGGAAAAAGAAATCCATTAGGCCGGTCGTCGAAAATGTCGTTAAAATCGGAGAATAGATCGAAATTGACGGGCATGTTAGCAGTCGTAACATCGCCCACGAACTAAAAATCGACAATAAAACTTGTTTAAGCCATTTACACAAAGAAACATTATTAATAGACAAAATAGGATGGATCGAATTTTCATCTGTGTAACATTGGCCAAACGGAATGAGATAGACTCATATCTTAAACGGATGGTGACTGGTGATGAGAAATCGATCACATACGATAATCCTGTGCGAAAACGATCGTGAACAAAGAACGGCGAAGAACCTCAAACGGTGGTCAAACCAGGACTAACGGCCAGAAAGGTTCTGCTATGCATTTGGTGGGACTGGAAGGGGATTATTTATTATGAGTTGTTTCTATATGGCCAAACGCTATATCCTGGTCTCTAGTGTCAACAACTGGACCGTTTAAAGATATCAATTGAAACGGCCAAAATTGGTCAAAGGGAGCGGTGTCGTGTCCCTTGCATTTCAAAATTTCTTTAATGATAAAAAATTTTTATCTTGGGAGGATTGTGAAAATCGACTACTAGAGTTTTTTTTTTGTAAATAGAGAGCAGGACTTCTATGAGAGAAGCATTATGAAGTTACCTTTAAAATGGCAACAAATCATACAACAAAACGGTGCAAATCGGACATTCCGATAGTTCATATGAAAATAATGGATTTCTTTCCCCCCAACCTAATATTTCTGAGAGCCGTATCTAAATTTTAACTGATTTCAAGAAAACTTAACACACGTCATTCTAGATTCGATTCAATATGCTAAGTATTTCGTGCAAATGGAACAGGATCTATGGTGCATCCGACCAGCATACCAAATTACAGGTTATTCGATCGAAAAACATGCCAAAATTCCTCATGATCCGTATATTTTGGGGGTACCGTTATATGGGAGTACCCTAGAAATTACACCAATATCTATAATTTTTAGTAGGCAGATTTCGTACCAAATGGGAATCAAAAATACCAAATTACAACCCATGTGCCCGAGCTCCCCGATATACTGGTTGGGGTCTACCGGAAAAAGTGTATCAATATTTAAAATTCTTAAACCGCAGATTTGTTACCAAATAAGACCACAAAATACTAAATTACAGCTAATTTTATTAAAAAAGTGTCCGAAAGCTCATAAATATCTCAAATTTGGAGGTTACGTTATATGCGGCTTCCCTAAACGTGGGCGATATAGCCATTCTTTGAACTAGGCCTGCATGCAGACAAAAGACAACCCTATACAAAATTTCTACATTTCCGCACCCTATCTCAATTCCTTCAATGACAAAATGTATTTACCCTCCATACTACGGTGGAGGATATTAAATGGATTATATGGGGATACCCCTCAAAAGGGTTTCGAATATTAATAATTTTCAAATGGGAGATTTGTTACCAAATACGAATACAAAATACGAGTTTACAGCGAATTCGTTTGCTGCTATATGGGACTACCCAAAAAATAAAACAAATGTTGACAGGAAGATTTGAAACCCAATTGGAAACCAACATATTAAATTACAGCCATTTCGATTGAAAACCTTGTTCAAAATTCTCAAGATCCGGTCCCAAAAAGTGGACCGATATTGATATTTATTGTTAGGGAGCTTTTGTATCAACAGACAGACATGCATATGTATATTCTCAAATGTGTATTCTCAATGTATATCTTGTTACCTTTTGTATGATACAAATATATGCACAAGGACATAATACCCTCTAATAGTATACATACAGGGATTGAGCCTGGCATTTACCGTACCTTTACGGTAATGACCTTAAATGTCTTCCTCTGAAATTAATCTTCAAGCCAATTATTTTTTTTTTTCTAAAAATCAATTACAAAAGTTAACCCTAACCTCAAAAGTATTATAGTCGAATGATTTAATTGATGGTTTATATCCACAACATTGTTCACATCCATTTCAAAACTCTGTCATATTTGGTAAGCAATCAATAATAACAATATATCATAAATCCTATTTCTAATCCATCAGACTTTGAAATAACCTTTTGCCTAGAGTCTGCTGGAGTTATATGAACAAAAAAGAAAGAAAGCAACATGGGAACATAAAACAGGACAAAGTTGGCTAGCAACAATAAGAAGCCAAAAGGAAAACTTAGACAAAAATGAATTTCAAAACTCCACCTAAGCAGACAAACATTCGTAAATATATACGACTTTCAAGGATATTAGGGTATTATTGAGTTTATTCTTTACAATATTCGGATGACATGAACACCAATTTCGAATTTGGAAGGGTCATAAAACCTAATGTTTTTACACCCTTCACCACAGTGTCTTTGTGCATATGTTTGTAACAGGTAAAAATAATCGAGATAGGTCCATGGTTCCTTTTGAGAATATGCACAGAATCTCTTTCTGAGTCGATTTATGCATGTCCGTCTGTTCCTCCGTCCATGTATTTTTGTTAACAAAGTACAGGTCGCATTTATGATCCGATTTGGATGGAATTTGGCACAGGTCACTTAATTGGCCCAAGGACGAACCCTATTGAAATTAAGAAAAATCGGTTCAGATTTAGATACAGCCCTATATATATCCTCGTCCGATTTAAGGTAAATTGTGTACCAAAGTCCCTAAATATCATTTGATTTGCACGAAATTTGGCATAGCGATATGAATTAGGTCTAGAATGATGTGTGTTACGTTTCGAGAAAATCGGTTCAGATTTATATATAGCTTCCATATATATTTTTATTTAATATATAAAACTATATATCTCTCGATTTACAGCATATTGAATTAGGTCTAGAATGATATGTGTTAAGTTTCCTGAAAATCGGTTCAAATTTAGATATACCTCCCATATATATTTTCGTCCGATTTAATGTAAATGGTTCACCAAAGTCCCTATATATCTTTCGTTTTGCACGAAATTTGGCGCAGAGTACTGAATTAGGTCCATAATGATGTGTGCTAAGTTTCGTGACAATCGGTTCAAATTTAGATTTAGCTCCCATATATAGTTTTATCCGATTTTATGTAAATGGTGCACCAAAGTCCCTATATATCTTTCGATTTGCACGAAATTTGACATAGAGTACTGGAAAGCGGGTCAGATTCGAGAAAACCGGGTCAGATTTATATATAGCTCCCATATATATTTTCCGATCGAAGGTAAATAGGGACTCCAAAGTACCTATATATCTTTCGATTTGCACGAAATTTGGCATTGGATACTGAATTAGGTCCAGAATGATGGGTGCTAAGTTTCGTGAAAATCGGTTCAGATTTAGATATAGCTTCCATATATATTTTCGACCGATTTAATTTAAATTGTGCACTAAAGACCCAAAGATTGGCCGATCAGCAAATTAATAAAAATTAATATCTAGCAAGTTTCCTTGAAATCGGTTCATATTTAGATATCAAATTGCTTTCATATATAATTTCGACCTATTCATGTTGACTGTACACCAAATAATCAATGGGTGCCTGATTGATACATTTTAAACAGTGAAGCATACCAAATAGCGTGTGTAAAGTTTGCTTTAAATCTATTTGCAAAGTATGCTAGCGTATAAATACTCTGTAGGTGCCTGATTGGAATTAAGTTTTAAAGAGTGAAACAAAACAAATCGCGTATGTAAAGTTTCTTTTAAGTCTATTTACAAAATTTAAAATAGGTTGCAGAATAGGTCGGTTAGGATACATATGTAGAATTGATGTTAGTCGGTGTACTTATGGATAAAGATCGCTTATTTTATTTCGCTCAATTTCATGTCAATGTTGCTTAGAAAAAGCGACGGCTGTTAGGATACATATGTCCGACTTTACTACTTTCCTTACTGGTTTTAGATTTTCATTCATGATTCTATTTTTATGCTACTGACCATTTTATGTGGTCACAAAGAAAACAGAAAACGATCATTGGGATCTATATTATCGATTCCAGATTCCATAACTTCTGACCATACCATTTTTGTTAAGATTCACTTTCAATAATCCTTAACTATATAATATATAAAACATGACATTCGCAACTGTCATTTCACTTGGACACCACTGGCTGCAAAATCGCCTTTATAACCAACAACCGTTGTTGGCGAGACTTTAATGTAACGAGATTATTTTAAGAATGTAACTGTTGGTTATTATATTTGTGTGTGTGTGTCATTTTATTAGATCTAATGCTTAGAGTAACTGAAATGCGAAACTTTACGAAACTATTATACATGGTGTACAGATTTGGGTATGGATATGCTGTCGACTCCCTATTTCACGTTGACTAACAAACAACAATCTAATTAGTATTCTGTTGACACTTTAATCGTGATTACGCCGGAAAACGTACGCGTCAACATGCTGGCAGCCAATTTTTTGTTCAACTTCCAGCTACTGGTTGTTGCTCTCTTTTTTCGTAACGAAAATTTTACATTAGCTTTCCAGCACACACAACAAAATGTGTGGCCCTTTTTTTAAATAACAGTAAAAGGATATCCGTTATAGTTAAACAAACACAAAAAATCCAAACTAAAAAAAAAACGGGCTCTCAAATACCAGAGATGTTGCTATTGTTGAAAAATCAGAAGCGCGATTTTTTTAACGTTCATTTCATTCGATGGGAAGAGAGAGAGAGAGAGAGAGTTAGTACATACAACATAAAATGTGCACTGTGGGCTGGTTGTCCTTCTGTGCATTCAAAATTATTGCAATCGGTCAATCTAAAATGTTATGGGCTAATTTTTTTTAGAATATTTGGAGACTAACAAATTTACAGTTCAAAACCAGTAAGGAAAGTAGTAAAGTCGGACGGGACGACTATATGATACCCTTCACCACTTTGGGTACATTCTACATACCATCCTAAGAAACGTCGCTTTTTCGAAGGACCATGGACATGAAATTGGATAAACTAAAATATGTGCTCTATATCTAAATGTGACCGACTTAGATCAATCCATAAAGATGTCATTTGTAACCTATATTAAACTTTTCATTTGGATAGCTAAAGAATGAGACAAAATTATGTAAATCTATTTCAAGCAAATCTCAATCGGACACTCGTCGATTATTTGAATAAACATGAAGTTGGTATATTGGGACTTTAGTGCATCATTTACATAATATCGGACGAAAATATATACGGGAGCTATATAAATATGAAACGATTTTCACGAAACTTTGCGCACAGCATTCTAGTTTTAATTCACTACGCTGTACCAAATTTCATGCAACTCGAATGATATATAGGGACTTTGGTGCACCATTTACCTTAAATCGGACGAAAATATATAAAGGGTTCGTCCTTGGGTCAAATAAATGAGCTGTGTCAAATTTCATCCAAATCGGATAATAATGCGACCTGTACTTTGTTCACAATTTAACATGGACAGACAGACGGACGGACGGACATGCATAAATCGACTTAAAAAGTGATTCTATGCATATTCTCAAAAGGAACCATGTGTCTATCTCGTTTCCTTTTGCCTGTTACAAACATATACACAAAGACATAATACCCTGCACCACAGTGTGGTGAAGGGTATAAAAATAAAGACGAAAAAGATGCACAAGGTCTCGATATGGAAAAAGGATATGTTTCAGAAAAATATTCCTCATTCGATTTAGCTATAGATACGTCGTTTTAAAAATAATAGTGCAATAGCCACAAACAAGGATATACAATTTTTTTGTGCAGTTTAAAATAACAAGCATAAATAACCAGCCATAGCTCAAAAACATGACCTATGGAGAATGTGTCCTTCTGGATTATTAACCCTTTGTGGCTCAATGTTGCCCACAGGTAACAAAATGTTTAAGAGCTTATATTTAATATGCAGCTAGTAGATATATGTTATTTGGATTTCCAAGACCTAACTATGAATCTAATTAGACATATCAAAAGAAAAATCAAAAAATTCAAAATTTTGGTAAAGTTATGAGCTTCTCAATATAGAGAAAAGGGTAATTTTATCTACAGTACTAATTCTGGATTATTAAACCTTTGTGGCTCAATGTTGCTCACAGGTAACAAAATGTTTAAGAGCTTATATTTAATCTGCAGCTAGTAGATATATGTTATTTGGATTTCATATGCCAAGACCTAATTATGAATCTAATTAGACAAATCAAAAGCAAAATAAAAAAATCAAAATGTTGGTAAAGTTATGAGCTTCTCAATATAGAGAAGACGGTAAATTTATCTACAGTACTAATTTGTTGCAGTATACAGTCCAAATTGTTTAAATCGCTTCGTATTCAAATTGTACGAATTCTGCAAGCAGAATTATTTTTGATTCTTGTAAAAATGTATATAAAGAATAATTTAAAATGATTTTTCAGTCGATTTTGCATTTGGGTTTCTTGATATCGGACTTTAATTTTTCCGAAAGAATGCAAGGATGTAGCGATGTCAAATTTTGTGGATAGTTGCATTAAATCTGTGAACAGAAATTTGTAATAAAATTGCGGAAGAAAATTCGGGGCTCAAAGGGTTAATATACTCGCCAAGATATTTTATCCCCATAAGAAATGTTTTGTGTAACGATTTAGCGCGTCCTTTTTATGGGACTATTTAATATTTAGAATAAAAAAATCCGATTTGGTGAGAAATTGCGGACATGACCTTTAAACTACCGATAATGAGGCAGAATTTATATGTGAGGGCTAAGCCCTAATTTTTTGCAGGCATACTCTTCACCATCATAGATTCCGGGAACTAAAACCAGTAAAGAAAGTAGTAAAATCGGACGGGGCCGACTATATGATACCGTTCACCACTTTGGGTATATTCAACAGATGGGATCCTAAGAGACCTCGCATTTTTGAAGGACCATTAACATGAAATAAAACATGTAATTCTGCAACCTATACTAAATTTTAGATATATAGTCAGATATAGAGTTGTTTGTTACAATGGGACAAAATTATGTAAATAAATTAAAAGCAAAATATCGAAATCTAAACCGATTTCATCGAAACTGGTCACAAGTTAGATTACACTTGTTTCAGAATGTTTTGTGCATTCGGCCACATTTTGAGTTCTTAATTTACTTATAAATACAAATTTCGTGCAAATCAAAGGATATATAGGGACTTTGGTGCACCATTTACACAAAATCGAACGAAAATATATATGTGAGCTATATCTAAATCTGAACCGATTTGCACGAAATTTAACACAAATCTTTCTAGACTTAATTCAGAACGATGCGCCAAATTTCGTGCAAATCAAAGGATATATAGGGACTTTGGTGCACCATTTACACAATATTGGACGAAATTATATATGGGAGCCATATCTAAATGTGAACCGATTTGTACGAATTTTATGGGAGCTATATTTAAATCTGAACCGATTTTTCCCATTTTTAATAGGGTTCGTCGTTTGGCCAAATAAATAAGCTGTGCCAAAGTTCACCCAATTCGGATCATAAATGCGACCTGTACTATGTTTACAAGATAACATGGACAGACGGACGGATATGCGTAAATCGACTCAGAAGTGGTGGATCTATATTTATAATTTTTGTGGATATACTTGGTACGCAATAAGAACTCAAAGTACCAAATTACAAGGGAATATAAATTTTTTATATATAAAATTTTGGCGATCTATTTCAATTTGTTTAGAGGCTACAGTGATTACAAAAGACAGACAGAGTGATCAAAACTCCCAAAATGAAAACTTACAGGGTTCCCTTATATGGGGGCTACTACAAAAAGTGGAACTATATTTACAGTTTCTTGGAGATATGGTATCCAATGGAACCCAATGTATCAAATTTCAACGAATTCGGGTGAAAACGCGCTTAAGAACCCCAAAATACAGAAAATTGGAGGTATCCTTATATGGGAGCTATACCTAAACGTATACCGATATATTCCATTTTCGAACTTGACCTGTCTGCAGACAAAAGACAAACCTATGCAAAATGTCTGCCCCATATCTCAATTGCTTCAGAAGATAGCGTGAATACAACAAGTGGACGAACATAGCTAGATCGTCTTAGAATTTTACCCTGATCAAGAATATATGTATACTTGATAGGGAATGAATATTTCGATAAGTTACAAACGGAGTGACAAAATTAATACTATGGTGGAGGGTATAAACAATCAACGTCTATTATACTGATAATCATTGTAAAAATATTCTGTTTTTGCAAAATAGTCAGGCTGAATCCCAGTTTGTTGCTTTTAAAAAAACAACTATTTGTTAGTGGGGAAGTATGGCCTTGTCCCCCAAGGGGTAGGGCAGGGAAGAGTATATTTTCGAATTTCGCCACTGATCCTCATCAGTTCCCATAGGTTTTTGTTGGGATATTATCCCCAGAAGCTATTTATTGTTTCTTTGCAAAAAACCTTTCATACCTAAATGTCTCTGGTAACAAAGCGACGTACTTAGCTGACCACGAAATAAACTGCATGAGAAATTCCCCGGTGCCTCACTTCGAGGTTAACAAGGCATTTGTAAACAATACCATACTTTTCCCAATATTGTATGCGACGAATGCACACATCGACTTTGTTGGTGTTGCTAGAATGCAGCAACAAACTAAACTTTTCTTTAAAAAATGCACTTCAAAAATTCTTAAATGATCTATGATTCTGATGGTGCTTGTAAAAATATTCTTTAAAAACTCCACTCCTAAGGTTTTGACAGTCCTTGGATATATTCTCAAAAATAGTCTATATAACCCACTGTGCATTAAATCGAAATTACTCACTCCCACACAAAAAATATCGTACCAATATTAGCTATAACAGCAACAAATTCAGCAACACGGCCATTGACAACAGCAACGCCAACAACAATAACAACAAAGGAATATATAAATATCAGTATAGTCGTTGTTGTACCTCGTACTGGACAAGTTAGTGAATACGTGGTGGGTGGTGGTTGTGTATGGATGAATTGTGAACATGTCGTTAGTAGTATGTTCCTGGCTGAATCTGACATAACGGTATAGTGGTCGACTCATACAACAAATATGTTTGTTTGTTGTTGCTGTTGTTTGTGTCACTAGTATTCGATAGGTTCACCTAAAAAATATATTCACTTGTGAGTACGTGGTAGGTGCGTGTAGGGGTTTTGAAACTTTGATAGAGGATTGCTTGTCACTTTTGCTGCTGGTGCCACTGCTGTTGTTGTTTTATCGGTCCTGTCGTATTGTTTTTGCCACCTTTAGCACTATATCTGTGCTATGTCCAAATATGTATGTCAACCCATTCGTGTTTGTTTGTGTGTGTATTTAACTAAAATATTTATGTATGTTTGGTGTGTATGTCAACACTGATGGCTAGCATAAAACTTTTAAACTCCCATGAAGCAATAGACAAAGAATTTATAACAGAGAGTGTACAACGTGCCTTAGTAGGAGAGTTTGGGTGTGCATGTGTACGTGTGTGTGTCTGTGCAAAAACAAAATTGTTTGCGGAAAAAGTTTCAGCTCACGCAAAAACTACCATTCGACTCGTAAAACATAAAAATTGAAAAGCAACGTGTTAAAAATGTAAATTTTCCTTTCTATTGTACTTTTTTTTGAATGGAATGCAGAGAACAAGAAACGAAAAAAGCAGCAACAATAACAAATAGATACTCTGGTTGAATAGATGCATTTAACTTTTTTTGGTTTGGTTGTTTTCGACGGAGGAAAATGAGCTTTTAAATTAGTATAAATTTAATAATATTGAAATTACACATTTTTTGTTATTGGGAATGTTGGCAATGAAACAAAATCGGCAATTAAAACCAGTGAGCGGAGCAGTATAGTCGGACGGGGCCGACCATACGATACCCTACACAACTACCACGAACTCTAACTTTCTGAGGATGTTTATTCCGAGTCTGAGTAATATTTCGAGATATTTGCCCCCTCTTGTCCGATTAGAGGCCAAAAACACCTCTTCCTTACTTTTTTTCGAATATTCAGTCTAGTCCTTATAACTACTTGTCCAGATTACCTTCACGGTGGGTTGTGTTGTGATTTTCGGATTATACTCTACTCGAAAACATACAAAAATTATGTTTTCGGCCATTTCATCCCAAAATTTTAATCTGATCATCACTGAAAATTGTACGCGTTGTTCTTGACCATAACTGGAACTTCATGAAATATTCCAAAGTCATCAGCGCGATATTTCACCCTCTAATGTGGTAATGGGTTACTAAATAATATCTGAATACGTAAGCACCTGTAAATATTTGACTGTAACTCCCACATCTGAGTAGATACATCACTATATTTGGTATCAATTTAAAGGCCAACCACTCCTCTTGGATATGCTATCAACTCCTCGGGTCTACATCCTCCAGGAGTAAATATATATGCCACATAATACAAATTTTGTAATTTTTCACACAAAAGTCAGGGTCCATTTGACCCGCTAAATATTGACCGATCTTTATCAAAACATGCATGCTTATTCTCTGGCCCGATCCCCTTCTTCATGCACAAATTCGCGGTGTTTGGGCCATAATTGCGGCCTCTGGAGCGACCAGAAAAACCGACAAAAATAATGTTTTTGGTCCATTTCATCCCCTAAATATTAACCGATCTTTTCCAAAAACAATAGGGGTCTTCATTGGCCAGAACCCTTCCTACATGCAAAATTTCGTGAAGATTGGTCCATAACTGCGGCCTGTATCGTGTTTACAAATTATAATGGACAGACGGACGGACGGACGGACGGACACACATGTCTAGATCGACTCAGCTAGGCGAGATATGACGATCGGTATACTTAAAGGTGGGTCTAGGACCAATATTTCGCGGCGTTACAACCATTTGGGGCTGCACAAAGCTATAATACCCTGACAACATAGTTGTGTAGGGTATAAAAATGTTTGGCCATTGTAAAAACTATATAAATTAATAATAACGCTATTGCATATAAACGTGTGCCTATAATGATAAATTACTCGTAAATGAAGTTGAATGAAATGTTTCTCAGGGAGAAACGGAAACAATTTGCAATGATTTAAATAACATATTATTTGGAAGGAAGATATTTTTTCGTGTAATAATACAATTACTAGTTAAAATAGATGTATAGAATAGAAAACAATTATCTTTTTATAAAGACCATATTATACCCAAATTCTCGTACTGCTGTTTCGAAATCCATCATATTTTCTCAGCGAATAAAAAATAGTAGTGTAAATTTAAGTTTGGAGGAAATATTACGATGTAAAAAATTGGATTAAATCCCTCACTTCTCTCGGGAGATGCCGTGGGCATCAGTCCGACAATTATAGGTTAATTTATTCCAAATTGTCTGAATTGAAATTAGTTAAAAGGAACTTGGATCCACAGAAGGTGTGGATTTTTTAAACATATTTTTTTAGGCATCCACACAAGGCGTGGATTGATAAAAATATTTTTCTAGGAATCTACACAACGCGTGGATAGATAAAAATATTTTTAAAACATCCACACAATGCGTGGATTTACAAAAAATATGTTTTAAGCATACACATAAGACGTGGATTTACAAAAATCAGTCTTAAGCATCCACACAAGGTGTGGATTTTAAAAATTCATTTTTTAAGGGCCTGCATTTGGCGTGGATTTTTTTAAATTCATTTATGAAGTCCCTGCATTTGGCGTGATTTTTTTTAACAATTTTTGAAGGGACCCATTAAGGCGTATTTTTATACCCTTCGCCAGCCTACTGAAAATGGGAAAAATCGGAGCGTACTAAATTGGAGCGTACTAAATTGAGTCCAGAATAACGTGTGCTAAGTTTCGTTAAAATCTGTTCAGTTTTAGATATAGCTCCCATATATATTTTCGTCCGATTTAATGTAAATGGTGCACCAAAGTCCCTATATATCTTTCGATTTGCACGAAATTTGGCACACCGTACTCCATTAAGTCTAGAATGATGTGTGTTGGTTTCGTGAAAATCGGTTAAGATTTAAATATAGCTCAAAGATATAGTTTCGTCCGATTTAATAGAAATGGTGAACCAAAGTCCTTATATATCTTTCGATTTGCACGAAATTTGGCACATCGTACTCAATTAAGTCTAGAATGATGAGTATTGAGTTTGATGAAAATTGTTTCCGATTTACATATAGCTCCCAGTCCCTATATATCTTTCGATTTGCACAAAATTTGGCGTAGCGAACTAAATTGAGTCTAGAATGACGTGTGCTAAGTTTCTTGAAAATCTGTTCAGGTTTAGATATAGCTCCCATATATATTTTCGTCCGATTTAATGTAAATGGTGCACTAAAGTCAATATATGTCTTTCGATTTGCACGAAATTTGGCACGATTTAATAGAAATGGTGCACCAAAGTCCCTATATATCTTTCGATTTGAACGAAATATGGCACAGCATACTCAATTAAGTCTAGAATGATGAGTGGTGAGTTTCGTGAAAATTTGTTCCGATTTAGATATAGCTGCCATATATGGTTTCGTCCGATTTAATAGAAATGTTCACCAAAGTCCCTATATATCTTTCGATTTGCACAAAATTTGGCATAGCATACTGAATTGAGTCTAGAATTATGACTGCTAAGCTTCGTAAAAATCGGTTCAGATTTCGATATAGCTCATATATATATTTTCCTTCGATTTTTTGTCAAGTGTGCTCCAAAGACCTAAAGTTTGTACGATTTACATATAATTGTTGTTGGAATCGGTTCAGATTTAGATATAGTTAGCATTTGTATATTCGTTGAAGTTGCACCGGTTGGCACGAAACGCATCAAATTATGTCTTTGTACGTATTATGTCTTTGTGCATATGTTTGTAACATGCAAAAATAATCGAGATAGACCCATGGTTCCTTTTGAGAATATGCATAGAATCACTTTCTAAGTCGATTTATGCATGTCCGTCCGTCCGTCTGTCTGTCTGTCCATGTTAAATTGTAAACAAAGTACAGGTCGCATTTATGATCCGAATTGGATGAAATTTGGCATAGGTCACTTATTCGGCCCAAGGACGAACCCTATTGAAATTGGAAAAAATCTGTTCAGATTTAGATATAGCTCCCATATATATATTTAACCGATTTAATGTAAACGGTCCCTATATATCTTTCGATTTGCACGAAGTTTGGTACAGGCTAATCATTTAGGCCTATAATGATATCTGCCAAGTTTCGTGAAAATCGGTCCAGATTTAGATATAGCTCCCACATATAGTTTCGTCCGATTTCAGGTAAATGGTGCCCCCAAGTCCCTATATATCTTTTGATTTGCACGAAATTTGGCATAACGTACTGAATTAAGCCTAGAGTGATGTCTGCCAAGTTTCGTGAAAATCGGTCCAGATTTAGATATAGCTCCCATATATAGTTTCGTCCGATTTCATGTAAATGGTGCCCCAAAGTCCCTATATATATTTCGATTTGAACGAAATATGTCCTAACGTATTGAATTGAGTCTAGAATGATGTCTGCCAAGTTTCATGAAAATCGGTCCTGATTTAGATATATCTCCCTTTATAGTTTCGTCCGATTTCATGTAAATGGTGCCCCAAAGTCCCTATATATCTTTCGATTTGCACGAAATTTGGTACAGCCTATTCATTTAGGTCTAGAATGATGTATGTAAAGTTTCGTGGAAATCGGTCCAGATTTAGATATAGCTCCCATATATAGTTTCGTCCGATTTCATGTAAATGGTACCCCAAAGTCCCTATATATCTTTCGATTTGCACGAAATTTGGCATAACGTACTTAATTGAGCCTAAAAGGATGTCTGCCAAGTTTTATGAAAATCAGTCCAGATTTCTATATAACTCCCACTTATATATAGCTCCCACTTATAGTTTCGTCCGATTTCATGTAAATGGTGCCCCAAAGTCCCTATATATCTTTCGATTTGCACGAAATTTGGTACAGCCTAATCATTTAGGTCTAGAATGATGTATGTAAAGTTTTGTGAAAATCGGTCCAGATTTAGATATAGCTCCCATATATAGTTTCGTCCGATTGAATATAAATGGTGCACCAAAGTCCCTATATATCTTTCGATTTGAACGAAATTTGGCACAGCATACTCAATTAAGTGTAGAATGATGAGTGGTGAGTTTCGTGAAAATTGGTTCCGATTTACATATAGCTCCCATATATATTTTCGTCCGATTTAATAGAAATGGTGCACGACAATCCATATATATCTTTCGATTTGCACAAAATTTGGCGTAGTCAAAGTCCTTATATATCCTTCGAATTGCACGAAGTTTGGAACACCGTACTCCATTAAGTCTAGAATTATGTGTGTCGAGTTTCGTGAAAAGCGGTTAAGATTTATATATAGCTCCCATATATAGTTTCGTCCGATTGAATAGAAATGGTGCACCAAAGTCCCTATATATCTTTCGATTTGCACAATATTTGGCGCAGCGTACTAAATTGAGTCTTGAATGACGTGTGCTAAGTTTCTTGAAAATCTGTTCAGGTTTAGATATAGCTCCCATATATGTTTTCGTCCGATTTAATTGAAATGGTTAACCAAAGTCCTTATATATCCTTCGAATTGCACGAAATTTGGAACACCGTACTCCATTAAGTCTAGAATGATGTGTGTAGAGTTTCGTGAAAAGCGGTTAAGATTTATATATAGCTCCCATATATAGTTTCGTCCGATTGAATATAAATGGTGCACCAAAGTCCCTATATATCTTTCGATTTGAACGAAATTTGGCACAGCATACTCAATTAAGTCTAGAATGATGAGTGGTGAGTTTCGTGAAAATTGGTTCCGATTTACATATAGCTCCCATATATATTTTCGTCCGATTTAATAGAAATGGTGCACGACAGTCCCTATATATCTTTCGATTTGCACAAAATTTGGCGTAGCTTACTAAACAGAGTCTAGAATGACGTGTTCTAAGTTTCTTAAAAATCTGCTCAGGTTTAGATATAGCTCCAGTATATATTTTCGTCTGATTTAATAGAAATGGTGCACCAAAGTCCCTATATATCTTTCGATTTGCACAATATTTGGCGTAGCGTACTAAATTGAGTCTTGAATGATGAGTGTGCTAAGTTTCTTTAAAATCATATATAGGTTTGGATATAGCTCCCATATATATTTTCGTCCGATTTAATTGAAATGGTTAACCAAAGTCCTTATATATCCTTCGAATTGCACGAAATTTAATAGAAATGGTGCACCAAAGTCCCTATATATCTTTCGATTTGCACAATATTTGGCGTAGCGTACTCCATTAAATCTAGAATGATGTGTGTCGAGTTTCGTGAAAATCGGTTAGGATTTATATATAGCTCCCATATTTAGATATAGCTCGATTAATAGAAATGGTGCACCAAAGTCCCTATATATTTCGACTTGCACAAAATTTGGCGTAGCGTACCGTGAAACCCTGAAATTCGGTTCAGGCTTAGATATAGCTCCCAATTATATTTTCGTCCGATTTTAGGAAAATGGTACATCAAAGTCCCTATATATCTTTAGATATTCGCGATATTTGGCATAGCGTACTTAATTGAGTCTAAATCGGTTCCGATTTCGATGTATCTCCTATATATATTTTCCTTCGATGTTTTGTAAAGTGTGTACTAAAGACCCAAAGTTTGTACGATTTACATATAATTTTGTTGAAATCGGTACAGATTCAGATATAGCTCCCATTTGTATGTTCGTTAGAGTTGCACCGGTTGACACGAAACGTATCAAATTGTGACTATAGCTTTTTTATTGATGTAGATGCAGGCAAAGCTTACATCTATATTACAAACGGCATATTTTTGTAAAATAGTTTTTTAAAGGTCTCCATAAGGCAAGGATTTGTATATCCTACACAACTATGTTGTCAGGGTAATGTAGCTTTGTCCAGCCCAAAGAGTTTGTAACTCTGCGAAATATTGGTCCTAGGCTCACCATTAAGTATACCTATGGTCATATCTCGACTAGCTGAGTCGATCTAGACATGTGTGTCCGTCCGTTTGTCCATTATAATTTGTAAACACGATACACACAGTTATGGACCACAGTTATGGACCAATCTTCAATCTTTTTTGCATGTAGGATGGGTTCTGGCCAATGAAGACCAATATTGTTTTTGGTAAAGATCTGTTAATATTTAGGGGATGAAATGGACCAAAAATTTATTTTTTTTATGATTATATCCTTCACCACACTGTGGTACAGGGTATTACGTCTTTGTGCATATGTTTGTAACAAGGAAAAGGAAACGGGATAGACCCATAGTTCCTTTGAGAATATGCATAGAATCACTTTCTTAGTCGATTTATGCATGTCCGTCCGTCCGTCTGTCCGTCTGTTGGTGTTAAATTGTAAATAAAGTACAACCGTACTGAAATTGGGAAAAATCGGTTCAGATTTAGATATAGCTCCCATATATATTTTCGTCCGATTTAATGTAAATGGTGCACTAAAGTGCCTATATATACATCGATTTGCACGAAACTTGGTACAACGTACTGAATTTAGCCTGGAGTGGTGTCTGCCAAGTTTCGTGGAAATCGGTTAAGATTTAGATATAGCTCCCATATTTATTTTCGTCAGATTAACCCGAAATTTTGCACAACCTATCAAATTGAGACTTGAATGAAGTTATAGTGTTTTGTTGAAATTGGTGCACATGCACCAACAAATCCCTCCACTAAAAATTATAAATATGGGTTCATTTGGTCCCACTTGGTGTTTTGATCGCATTTTTCGATCGCTGAAATTTGGTACTTTGAGTTCTTATTGGGTAGCAAATCTCCCTACTACAAATTATAAATATAGGCAAATTTTTTCGGGTAGCCCCCATATAAGGGTATCCCCAGTTTTCGGTTTTTTGGTGTTCTTGGACTCGTTTTGTAACTGAATTCTCTGAAATTATTTTTGAAGGAAATACTGTGGAACCTATTATTTTTTTAAGGAAATAATGTGCAAACAATTATTTTTCATAGGAATGTACATTTTCTATAAAAATCTCATTATTTTCTATCGCAAATATTGTGGAACGTATTTTTTCTGTGGACAATTTTGTGGAATGTGATATTTTCTTTGGAACATATTGAGGAACCTATATTGTGAAACCTATTATTTTCTATAGAAAATGTTGTGGAACTTCTTATTATCTATAGGAAATATTGTGGAACCTATTATTTTTGAAGGAAATACTGTGGAACCTATTGTTTTTTAAGGAAATAATGTGGAAACAATTATTTTTCAAAGGAAAAAGGTGGAACCTATTACTTTCTAAGGGCAATAATGTGGACCCTATTATTTTCTAAAGAAAATAATGTGGAACCTATTATTTTTTAAAGGAAATAATGTGGAACCTATTATTTTCTAAAGAAAATAATGTGGAACCTATTATTTTTTGAAGGAAATAATGTGGACCCTATTATTTTCCAAAGGAAATAATGTGGAACCTATTTTTTCTGAAGAAAATAATGTAGAACCCATTATTTTCTAAGGAAACTAATGTGGATCCTATTACTTTCTAAAGAAAATAATGTAGAACCCATTATTTTCTAAGGAAAATAATGTGGAACCAATTATTTTCTAAGGAAAATAATGTGTAACCAATTATTTTTTAAAGAAAATAATGTGGAACCTATACTTTTCTAAAGAATATAATGTGTAACCTATTATTATCTAAAGAAAATAATGTGGAACCCATTATTTTTCTGTGTAACCTATTATTATCTAAAGAAAATAATGTGGAACCCATTATTTTGGTTCTTATTGTGTACCAAATTACTCAACTAAAAATTATGAATATAGGTCCAGTTTTTCTGGTAGTCCCCATATAACGGTACTCCCAAATATTTGGTATATTTGGGGTTCTGATCGTATTTTTCGACCGAATTGAATGTAATTTAGTACGTCGAGTTCTTATTAGGTAGCAAATCTCTATAAATAATAAATATAGGTCCATTATTTTCGGGTAGCCCCCATATAAGGTTACCCCCTAATTTTCGGTATTTTGGGGTTCTTGAACGCGTTTTTCAACCAAATTATTTGTAAATTGGGTTTTTGTAGTCGTATATGGTAACAAATCTTCCTCCCAAAAATGATTAATATTCGCCCCCTTTTAGGGGTAGTCCCCTTATAACTCCCTTTTCATACCCTACACCACACTGTGTTACATGGTATTGTGTCGTTGTGCATATGTTTGTAACAGGCAAAAATAATCGAGATAGACCCATGGTTCCTTTTGTGAATAAGCATAGAATCACTTTCTGAGTCGATTTATGCATGTCCGTCCGTCCATGTATTTTTGTTAACAAAGTACAGGTCGCATTTATGATCCGATTTGGATGAAATTTGGCACAGGTCACTTAAGGGAACCCCCCCCCCATTCTCGATTTTTTATTTTTAAGATTTTAAATGTGCTGGTAAATGAATGCCAATGCTTGTTAAGGTTTGTAACTTGGCACATATATATTTGAAGATTTAAAAAGGAAGAAAAATAATTTACCAAAATTTTTTGTTGTTGTTTTGTTGTTGTTTTTTGGGTTCAAAGAAAAGTCCTTATTTTCGATGGCGGGCATGATAACTCCTCACTGGAACATCGGAATCCGAAAATTCCAACTGTGTTAGAAAGAGGACATGTCTGGCTCTCGTATGAACAAGGATTATTGACTTCGCACAACAATTAACAAAATGGCGGAACTTTGAAAAATTTTTTATGGAAAATCGCTTATTTTTTACCACAAACTAAGTTAAAAAATAAGGAAGGTCTTCACCGATTGGCTTTATCCTAGTTCATACGAGAGCTACACACTCCCAGAGAAACGTGTCAAAATTTGAAACCGATTGGATTACTAGTTTTTGAGTTATCGTGCCCGCCATTCGTTTTGAGAAAAACGCGTTTAAAGTTTGAGAAGCCCTTTAGCCGTCACTTGATGCTGACACAATAAATCGGCTATATCTTCAAGAGTTCTTGAGAGTTTTACTTGAAATTTTGTAGGAACATTCTAGAATTAGAGTAGATTCGAATTAAATCAAAAAATTTTTGATACCGAGAATGGGAGGTCCCCTTAATTGGCCCAAGGACGAACCCTATTGGAGAAAATCGGTTCAGATTTAGATATAGCTCCCATTTCATTTTAACTTATTGATGCATCAAACTCCCAATTGTGGACCGATTGAAACAAAATTATGCACAGAGTATTGAATTAGGTCTAGATGGTTATATGTCAAAGTTTGTCGAAATCGGTTCAGATTTAGATATAGCTCCGATGTATAGTTTCGTCCGATTTAATGCAAATAGTGCACCAAACTCCCAATAGTGGTCCGACTAAAGCAACATTTTCACAGAGTACTGAATTAGGTCCCGACTGATGTATGAGAAATTTTGTTGGAATCCTTTCAGATTTATATCTAAATATGCTATATATAGTTTCGTCCGATTTTATGTAAATGGAGCAACATTCTGCCAATATTTATCCGATTGAGGCAAAATTTTGCACAGCGTACTAAATTAGGTCATGATTAATGAATGCGAAGTTTTGTTGAAATCGGTTCAGATTTAGATATAGCTCCCAAATATAGTTTCGTCCGATTTAAAGTAAATTTTGCACCAAATTCCCAATATTGGTCCGATTGAAGCAACATTATGCACAGAGTACTGAATTAGTCCCGACTGATGTATGCGAAATTTATATATCTAAAGGATATTGTAGATATTAACATGTCTTGCATGTACCCATAGTGGTGAAGGGTATCATACAGTCGGCCCCGTCTGACTTTTGAACATTCATCACTGTTTTTTTTCGAGTTGATCTAAAGACCAATAGCCGAACATCACAACAATACCCACGGTGAAGAGAAACAGGACAGGTAAGTATAATGACTACACTGAATATTGGAAATATTCGGAAAATATTACACTGACATAGGTCTTATGGTCAAGGATGACGCCTATTATTTTTAATGGTGATCAGATGACATGTAGGCTCTCTAAGGCCTATATTATAAAGCGAACAACGCCTATGTTACTCGGAAAAGGAGATCTGGCTAACTAAATAAAAAGGTTTTAGCGGGTCAAATGATTTATTCGTTTTTCTATAGCCAATAGAAAATGTTGTCTTCTGCAAAGTCATATTTTCATTATTTGAATATCTTTAAATTTTTTTCCATAGACTTTGCATGCTAAACTAAAAAACCAACATTTTTCTTTATTTTCGGTAAACACTTTAAGTCATATTTTCAGTGTTCAGACAGAATGTATTAACTAACTGACACCTAAAATCCTGTAGACACCCACAAAATAAAAACCCTCAAATGAGACCAAGATAAAAACAAGCCAAACACAAGACAGACGGACTTCTTCGTTTTTGTTATCGTCAACAGAATGTGGCATAAATAAAACAAAAAAAGTGCTAAGAAAAAAGAAAACAACAAAAACGAAGCATGAACACATTTTGATCTAATGAAAAACATGTTAAGCCCGTAAAGCTACAGTTTTAGTCAACAATTTGGTGAACATATTGCTTTTGTTTTAGCAAAAAACAAAAAAAACATCTGGAGGTCAGCTAATGGTAAGCAATCATGCCAACCTCATCACAATTTCCATCATCAACACCATAATAGGGGGAGAGGAAACCAAAAAAAAAAAAAACGACAAAGTAAAACAAAAAGAAATCCAAGGATGACTTGAATTTTAGCAAGGAATAAATACACAGCAACAACAACTTCTATAAATAAGAATCAGAAGAAAGTCCATACAAAGAATGTAATCAGTATTTGATTGCATACGAATGATTATTTTTATACATACATACGTATATATTTGTGTAAGTTTTGTAGTTATTGCTCAGTATAGAATAGAAAACATTTTTTCAATTTTCTTGCTATTAAAGAAAATTCCTCTATGAGTTGGTATTTTTGTGCACATTTGCACTCTCCCTCATACACACACGCATATGGCTAAGTAAAGTCTTATAAACATGTATCTTGTAGACAGATGTTAAAACATATTAAATGTTTTTTGTAGCTTAAGGTCATACGAATGATTTCAAATAACAATAGACAAAAGGCAAGTAAAAACTAAGATTTTCTATAAAAATACAAAATGCTATATATAAGAAGAATAACAGACCTGAACAATGGCTAGAAGACACAAACGTCCACCACACAATATATTGTAAAATAATTACATTTCAATCCAAATCAATGCCATTGAATAACTTTATATTATTGGTTTTTAAGGATTTTTATTATAACGTCTGAAATAAGGATAGGTAGGTTTAAAGACTTTGTAAAGTAAATTACTTTTAACATTCGGAAAAAATTAAATGTACTTTCTACTCAAATGGCGGACAGAGGGACGTATGTATGCTTGGCTTGGTATATACATATCTCATACGCAGTCTTGTACAGAAAACAAATATAAATTAACTACCAATAACAAAACTAGATTGTGAACCCAAAAAGTAGAAAAAGACATAAGCAATTTTCACTTATCACAAAATGGCCTAAAGTAGTCATTTAGACTGTTATTCAATTTACACCATAGGTATAGGTATACTGACAATTACTTGACATGAAAGTTCCAATCCTAGGTAGATAAAAACTCCGATGTAATCAAAAATGAGTGCGAACTTTAGTTAGGGGGCATTAAACATAGATGAATCTATGTAAACAATGTTTTCTAGTGATATCATAGAAACTACTAGAGACCAGAAATACTAAATTGCAGCAACCTTTGGTTGAAGAATTCCCACCCTTTGGTATTGAAATCTATTTGCAATGAAGTTTCTCACCCCACAAGGGGGCGTACCGAAATGTGAATCTATACAGACGATTTTTCTAACGAATGTTTTGAACCACTATTTAAAAAACTCTCAAAACTCCAAACCGTAGACCGATATTGATAACGCGTGGTAGGGTTGAACATTGATGGTACTAACAAAGTCTTCCAAATACTGACGAGTTGGAGGCAACGTGTATTATTCATCTTGAGTATATACTTTTTGCAAATTATTACTTCCTTTTCCTAAATTCCCTAATAACTTTTGCTTTATGTTATAATTGGTTATTTAGCATACTCGAACTTATCGATTATCACTCAATCAATCAGTACTTTTAACTAAAAAGAATGAAAGCAGTTGAAAAAACCATAGAGTTCCGCCGGACCGAACTTTGGACACGCTCTACCATAGGTATACGCACAAGTTTAAAAATGACCAGTAAGGAAAGGAGTAATGTCGGACGGGGCCGACTATATGATACCCTTCACCACTTTGGGTATATTCAACATTTAATACAGAACGCTATGTCAAATTTCGTGCAAATCTAATGATATATAGGGACTTTGTTGCACCATTTACATAATACCGGACGAAATTATATATGGGAGTTAGATATAGCTCTCATATATATGTTCGGGAACTTACCACACATCATTCTAGACATAATTAATTACACTGTGCCAAATTTCGTGCAAATAGAATTATATATAGGGACTTTCGTGCACCATTTACATTTAATAGGACAAAACTATATATGGGAGCTATATCTAAATCTGAACCGATTTTCTCAAAACTTGGCGCACATCACTCTGCGCCTACTTCAGTACTCTATGCCAAATATCATGCAAATCGAATGACATATAGGGACTTTGGTGCACCATTTACCTTAAATCGGACGAATCTATATATGGGAGCTATATCTAAATCTGAACCGATTATCTCGAAACTTGGCACACATTATTCTGCAACTAATTCATTACCCTGTGCCAAATTTCATGCAAATCGAAAGATATAGAGGGACTTGGTGCCCCATTTACCTTAAATCGGACGAAACTATATATGGGAGCTATATCTAAATCTGACCCGATTTTTCCCAATTTCAATAGAGTTCGTCCTTGGACCAAATAAATGGCTTGTGCCAAATGTCATCCAAATCGGATTATAAATGCGACGTGTACTTTGTTTACAATTTAACATCTACAGACGGACGGACGGACGGATATGCATAAATCGACTCAGAAAGTGATTCTATGCATATTCTCAAAAGGAACCATGTGTCTATCTCGTTTCCTTTTGCCTGTTACAAACATATACACAAAGACATAATATGATGTACCTCAGTGTGGAGAAGGGTATAAAAAGCGTTGAGTACGGCCGAACCGAACTTTGGACACCCCCTACCATAGGTATACGCAAAAGTTCTTAAAATGAAAATATAGGGAACATATCAAACAGTTGAGCTATACCGACAATTCAGTAAACCGTTTTATGAAAATCATAATGTACACTAAATACAATTTTTAGCAATGTTTAATGGAGATTTTTGTAGAATGGAACATGTGTATAAAATCCCCAAAATACTGTAATTTAGAGGGCATAGTTATATGAGGTCATAACCAAAGTACACAGGTTTTATTTCGGGGGATTTGGTGAAAGCTGCTGGTTCAGTATGAAAATTATCTTTGCAGAAAAAAATGTATGCGTACGTCCCTGGAGGCTATACCTAAAATGAGACCAATATTGATTACATAGTGTACGAATTACCGAACATTCGTAGCTATTATATTATATGAGGTTCAATCATTAAATGAGGACTGATATAGCTCAAAGAACCAAATTACAGAGAATTCGGTTGAAAGACGTGTTAGAGTTAGATCCAAGGTTCCTTTTGAGAATATGCATAGAAGCACCTTCTGAGTCGATTTACGCATGTCCGTCCGCCCGTCTGTTGATGTTAAATTGTAAACAAAGTAATGGTCGCCTTAACTAACGGATTTGGATGAAATTTGGTAGGGCTCATATATTTGGCCCAAGGGCGAACCCATATATATTTTCGTCCGATTTAAGGTAAATGGTGCACCAAAGTCCCTATATGTCCTTCGACTTGCACGAAATTTGGAATAGCGTACTAAATTAAGTCTAGAACATAGTGTGCCAAATTTCGCGAAAATCGGTTAAGATTTAGATTTAGCTCCCATATAAATTTTCGTCCGATTTTATGTAAATTGTGCACGAAAGTCTCTATATATCCTTCGATTTGTGGTAAGTTTCGGAAAATCGGTTCAAGTTTCGATATAGGTAAAACATATATATATATATATATGCGTCCGATTTTACATTAATGGTGCACCAAGTTTCTACTGTTTGTCCGATTAACACAAAATTTTACACAACCTATCAAATTGAGACTTGAATGACGTTATTGCGTTTTGTTGAAATTGGTACAGATGCAGCCATAGCTTCCATATGTATTTCGAACGGGTGTCTGATTGAAATAATGTTTTTAATAATACGGCGTACCTAGTAGCGTGTATCAATTTTGCTTTAAATCCTTTTTCATAAATTTGTCCCATGGTACGCAGACTCTAAATCTGACCGAATGAAATTAAATTTATCATAGGCAGCAGAAAGACATGAGTATGTTCCCTCGATTGGCATGCAATTCTAAGTGTACATATGTACAATATACCCAAAGTGGTGAATTGTGTCATATAGTCGACCCAGTCCGACTTTATCACTTTTCTTACTGGTTATTTATCTTTAATTTCAGAACACAGGCAGACAAACAAGACTATACCGACATAGCATTTTATTCTAAGCGGAGCAGTATAGTCGGACCGGGCCGAGCATATGATACCCTACATAATTACCACCGAACTTTAACATTCTGCAGATCTCTATTCCGTGGCTGGGCAATACTCCACTCCTCTTAGATATTACATCACATTCTCAGGCCTATGTCATTAGTATTATTTTTTTATTTTTCACACACAAGTCTTGACCGATCTTCATCAAAGCAGCCATGTTTGTTCGTTGGCAAAATTCCCTTCATCGTGGCCAGAAACCGCCCCACATACAAAACTTCATGATGCTTGGTCGACTGCGGACTGTATCGTGTATAAAAACTTGGATATAAACAATAATATACAGGAAATTAATCGGTATCTTTATAGGAGGCCTACGAAAAAAACTGGTATATTTAGCATTTTTGGGAAGAATTTCTTATATTAATCAGAATACCAGTATTGTGCGGAAATGCGACAAAATTCTTCGAAACCGCATATGGGGCGGGGTCATTATATGGGGAATAGTTGATAGGCCTATATAAAATATTTTCAAGACATTGCTTACTTACCGAAAAATGAAGAGACATTGTTTGTGGGCAATATCAAAAATGAGACCTATATACAAAACAGCTCAAACCTTAAGATACCTTAAATGGTACAGGATACTAATATGGAACAATAACACAGATCGCATCAACAAAGTTTTGCAACGATATTTTCCATCCTTCAAGAACTCCGGATGACAAATTTCGGATGACAAATTTAGGTATTATTTACGGGATCTCTGGTGAACATTTAGAATTTTTCCAAATGCAACCAGTAAGGAAAGCAGTAATGTCGGACGGGGCCGACTATATGATACCCTTCACCACTTTGGGTACATTCAGATGAATAATAACATACGTCGACTTTGTGCAAAATTTGTGTCAATTTTGTGTAAAATCGGGCGAAAATATATATGTAGAAGTTATATCAAAATCTGAACCGATTTCAATGAGACTTAACAGAGATTAATTTATGTAACTACAGTTCATTGTACAAAATTTTGTGCCAATCGGACAAACGTTGGGTCTTTAGTGGACAATTTACATAAAATCGGAAGAAAAAATATATAGGAAGTGATGCAAATGTGGTATAGGTTGGTAATGTGGTATAGCCACTTTTTTTGTAAACTGAAAATTTAAGAATAACTGAAACTTGTTTTACGGTTTACTGTTCTAAAAAAAAAAAAAAAAAAAAAAAAATAAGATAACAATGATCTGTTTAATTTATTTAACTCACGTTGAAAATCAGTAGCAAAAATTAAAATTTTCATGAATTTGACTTTTTTCGGTTGAAGTTTAAAAATAATTTTTTGTTTTACAGATTTATTTTAAATCAAATAATATGCGCGATTGCACCACATATTTACCAATTTAGGAAAAAAACTAGACAATTATTCAGTGAACACAAGTGCAGGTAATGTGGTATACCTGGAGCCTGTATGAAAAAAATCCAGCACAAGACTAAATTTCATTACTATTTGGAACATTTGTCCTCTACAAGCGCCTACCATGCATCATAAGGATGAAAAACAAAGGCTATGGGATTTTAACTGCTTCTCCGTACAAAAAATTAAATATTGCCATGTGTAGACATTATTATATAATAAAAATTAAAGTTCCACTCAACGTATCCGTTAAAAATCTTAACAGACATAAATTTCGAGCTAACTCACATTCATTAAAAACAATGAATTATATAAGATATCAATTGGAAGTGAAAATTATACTACACCACATTAACATCATGTGGTATACCACATTACCTACACTTTTGATACCCATCAACACACTGTGGTACAGGGTATTATGTCTTTGTGCATATGTTTGTAACAGGCAAAAGGAAACGAGATAGACACATGGTTCCTTTAGAGAATATGCATAGAATCATTTCCTGAGTCGATTTATGATGTCCGTCCGTCTGTCCGTCTGTAGATGTTAAATTGTAAACAAAGTACAGGTCGCATTTATGATCCGAATGGCATGAAATTTGGCATAGGTCACTTACTCGGCCCAAGGACGAACCCTATTGAAATTGGGAAAAATCGGTTCAGATTTAGATATAGCTCCCATATATATTTAACCGATTTAATGTAAACGGCCCCTATATATCTTTCGATTTGCACGAAATTTGGTACAGCCTAACCATTTAGGTCTAGAATGATGTCTGCCAAGTTTCGTGAAAATCGGTCCAGATTTAGATATAGCTCCCATATATAGTTTCGTCCGATTTCAGGTAAATGGTGCCCCAAAGTCCCTATATATCTTTCGATTTGCACGAAATTTGGCATAACGTACTGAATTGAGCCTAGAATGATGTCTGGCAAGTTTCGAGAAAATCGGTCCAGATTTAGATATAGCTCCCATATATAGTTTCGTCCGATTTCATGTAATGGTGCCCCAAAGTCCCTATATATCTTTTGATTTGCACGAAATTTGGCACAACGTACTGAATTAAGCCTAGAGTGATGTCTGCCAAGTTTCGAGAAAATCGATCCAGATTTAGATATAGCTCCCATATATAGTTTCGTCCGATTTCATGTAAATGTTGCACCAAAGTCCCTATATATCTTTCGATTTGCACGAAATTTGGCATAACGCACTGAATTGAGCTTAGAAAGATGTCTGCCAAATTTCGAGAAAATCGGTCCAGATTTAGATATAGCTCCCATATATAGTTTCGTCCGACTTAATGTAATGGCGCCCCAAAGTCCCTATATATCTTTTGATTTGCACGAAATTTGGCATAACGTACTGAATTAAGCCTAGAGTGATGTCTGCCCAGTTTCGAGAAAATCGGTCCAGATTTAGGTATAGCTCCCATATATAGTTTCGTCCGATTTCATGTACATGGTGCACCAAAGTCCCTATATATCCTTCGATTTGCACGAAATTTGGCATAACGTACTGAATTGAGCCTAGAGTGATGTCTGCCATGTTTCGAGAAAATCGGTCCAGATTTCTATATAGCTCGCACATATATAGCTCACATATTTTAAGTAATTGACGCACCAGGGAACCAATAGGAATAAAACGTTCTGAAATTAGTATAACCTAACCTGACAAGTTTGAAATCGCTTAATATTTGGATGGAGCTTCCATATGTATTTTCGCCCGATTTCAAGTAAATTGGGCATCAAACTCCTTATGTTAGTCAGATTGAGATAAAATTGTGCACAACGTACAAAATTGAGCATAGAATTACGTAGTTGCCTTTTCTAAAAGTACAGACATAGCCCAACGTATGACCTATTTATATTTGTTTGAAGTGGATTTACATACGTTATGTATATAGATAGTTAGATTCACATTTACATAAATATCACATATATTATTTCATCCAATTTCATGTTAATAGTCTTGTTTAATATACCCATAGTGGTGAAGGGTATCATATAGTCGACCCCGTCCGACTTTACTGCTTTCCTTACTGGTTTTAAAATCACTTTTAATGGAATTTCAAATATTTTCTCAAATATCTCTTGAATTGTTAGAATAATATTATTTTCAAATTGATACATGGAAAGACAACACATGTAGCTTGTTAAGTGTAAAATTTCAATTTAATCGGATAAAAAATAAAAATTTGGCAATCTAAAAACAAATGGGTATACCACATTTGCATCACCTCCTATAGGAGCTATATCTAAATCTGAATCGAATTTCACGACACTTAACACACATTATTCTAGACCTCATTCAGTACGCTGTGCCATATTTCGTGCAAATCGAAATATATATATAGAGACTTTTGTACACCATTTACCTTAAATCGGACGAAAATATATATGGGAGATATATCTAAATCTGGACCGATTATCAGGAAACTTAACACACATAATTCTGGACATAATTCATTACGCTGTGCCAAATTTCGTGCAAATCGAAAGATATAAAGGGACTTTAGTACACCATTTACATTAAATCGGACGAAAATATATATGAAAGCTATATCTAAATCTGGACCGAATTTCTGAAAACTTAACACACGTCATTCTAGACCTAATTCAGTACGATATGCCAAATTTCGAGCAAATCGAAATATATATAGGGACTTTGGTACACCATATCTAAATCTGGACCGATTTTCAGGAAAATTAATACATAGCATTCTAGACTTAATTCATTACGCTATGCCAAATTTCGTGCAAATCGAAAGATATATAGCGACTTTGGTACACCATTTACATTAAATCGGGCGAAACTATATATGGGAGCTATATCTAAATCTGGACCTATTTTAGGAAAATTAACACATATCATTCTAGACATAATTCATGGGAGCTATATCTAAATCTGGACCGATTTTCACGAAACTTGGCAGACATCACTCTTGGCTGAATTCAGTACGTTATGCCAAATTTCGTGCAAATTGATGGATATAAGGGGACTGTGGTACATCATTTACCTTAAATCGGACGGAAATATATATGGGAGCTATATCTAAATCTGAACCGATTTTTTCGAGTTTCAATAGGGCCGTCCTTGGGCCAAATAAGTGACCTATGCCAAATTTCATCCAATTCGGATAATAAATGCGACCTGTACATTGTTTACAATTTAACATGGACAGACAGACAGACGGACATGCATAAATCGACTTAAAAAGTGATTCTATCCATATTCTCAAAAGGAACCATGGGTCTATCTCAATTCCTTTTGCCTGCTACAAAGATATGCACAAAGACATAATACCCTGTACCATAGTGTGGTGAAGGGTATACAAATTACTATACCTCAACCTCATGGTCGAGGGTAGAATGAGATAAATTACCAAAATGAACGAATGAGTCTTACAAACAATCGCAAAACTATTCATACGCCACCTAATCTTTCAAAACAATTATGTACATGTTCACAATCAATAACTGTTTCTTTAAAACGAAAACATATTAAAATAGCTCTTATCGTAATAAATGAAAATCGAATTTTTTAAGCCAACAATAAACTTAGCAATATAATTGTGTGAAAATACAAAAGATTTTAACAAGTCAATAGGAAAATACAGGATGTCGAAATACAGCTATAGCAATACTCACACCCAAAACATACACACTCAAACTGATAAAACCTATATAATAAGTATATAAAGAGAATGTAATAAAACTTTTCAAAGAACAATATATACGTACGTACGATATAAACAATTGCAGAATATTTTTGGGTTTTTACTAATTTCCATTGTTATTGTATTATAGAATATCAAGTACACCAGCAATCTGAAGTTGGTCGGTATGTAAAGTTCATTGTACACATGGAAAATTAGACATTGGGCATCATGATAACAGAGCAACTTCAATGAATTAATTTTCTTGGTCTGCTTAACAAATAAGAACAATAACACAAGCAGGCAAACAAACAAACAACTTGGGATCAAGTAAGCAGAAATAGCAATAACCACAATATTAACAATGAGGCAATGACAACAACAAAAACAACTAGAATAACCGTGATAACAGTAACAATAAAATAACACAGGGCAGTACTCATCCAAGGCAATAAATACAATCAGACTTGGTTCAAAAGATTGATGGGAAATAAGAAATACTCGGTATGGCGATCCAATGGACAAATGAAGGTAAATATGTACGTAACTATGTCGCGAATTGTACAATTGATTTATATAGATGTAAAACATTGATCCTATCTTGTACGATTTCTCAAGGTTTGACTGTACAATAAAATACATACACATATATGAACTTCAGATCCGGTAGTAGAGTAAACAATTAATGAGATAAACGTAGTGATAAAGTCATTGGACAAAAAGGCTTAATATGCATACTAAAATCTCAGCTCTGTATGGTATACCAAATCGTAATCTGTATATTATGTTTCAGGACAGATGTTTTCAAAAAAATTCAAATAATCCTATTGCTTAATAGAATCATATTGCCGTTGCTCACATTGATGTTAATGCTTATGACAAGTTTCAGTAATTGTTATTATAACTTCAAAAGATTGGGATGGGAAAAATTTTCAAAAAGTTTAGAAACTATAAAAAGAAAGTTAATGGTTAGGCAATGACTTTATAACCTACACAACAAACACCTTCTAATGATGTACCAATATGCTACGTCAGAACAATGACAAACATTTAATTTTTCTGCTAAAAGGGTTTTTATTATCTGAAAAAATTAAATCCATTTTCACTCGGTCGGGACCAATCAATACACCGACATTTATGCGAGAACATAAAATGCGGGCTATGTAAAAGTCTGAAATGAAAACAATTATATACAGTTATCTAAAATCATGGCCTCAAATTTTTAGCTTCTTTTAAGATGATATTTATTCTCTGCAAAAATGAAGCTACGAACAATAAGACCATAAATGTACCGAAAATTTGCTGCCATATCCGTTGTCATACAGCCTCCATAAGCGTCCACCATAGGGCATAAAAATAAATTGGGACCATATATGCCAGTGTTAAAAAAATTGACCTATGTTTAAAACTATCAGCCAAGATTACCCTATGGTTTTCAAGGAGCCAATAAATAAATGGCGTCCTAAATTCGTTCCATTTGAAGTTGTATTCACCGTTTTTTGGTTTGATAGCAGGATAATCTACTAATGTAAATTCCATGATAGGGCTACTATGCCCACCTTATTTGATCAAGGAGGGATCAAATTTAGTTCTATAGATATATAGAACTATAACTATAACTATTTCTATAAATATTTTCATCGGATTCCCTATGTTGGTGCTTTCTGACGAAAGTTTGCATTGTGTACCCGACTGAAACTGGAATGACGTGTACTATGCGGTTTAGATTTTTATATGGCTCTCATATATATTATATATATATATATATACCTGCCTAAAGCAACTAAAATTACAATCTGAATAGATGACATGCGAACTTTTTATACCCTACACAACTATGTTGTCAGGGTATTATAGCTTTGTGCAGCCCCAAATGTTTGTAACGCCGCGAAATATTGGTCCTAGACCCACCTTTAAGTATACCGATCGTCATATCTCGACTAGCTGAGTCGATCTAGACATGTGTGTCCGTCCGTCCGTCTGTCCATTATAATTTGTAAACACGATACAGGCCACAGTTATGGACCAATCTTCAGGAAATTTTGCATGTAGGATGAAGACCCCTTTCGTTTTTGGTAAAGATCAGTCAATATTTAGGGGATGAAATGGACCAAATACTAAATTTTGTCGGTTTTTCTGGTCGCTCCAGAGGCCGCAATTATTGCCCAAACACCGCGAATTTTTGCATGGAGAATGGGATCGGGTCAGAGAATAAGCATGCATGTTTTTATAAAGATCGGTCTATATTTAGCGGGTCAAATGGACCCTGACTTTTGTGTGAAAAATGACAAAATTTGTATTCTATGGCATATATATTTACTCTTGGAGGATGTAGACCCCAGGAGTTGATAACATATCCAAGAGGAGTGGTTGACCTTTAAATTGATACCAAATATAGTGATGTATCTACTCAGATGTGGGAGTTACAGTCAAATATTTACATGTGCTTACGTATTCAGATATTATTTAGTAATCCATTACCACATTAAAGGGAGAAATATCGCGCTGATGGCTTTGAAATTTTTCATGAAGTTCCAGTTATGGTCAAGAACAACGCCTACAATTTTCGGTGATGATCATATTAAAATTTTGGGATGAAATGGACCGAAAACATAATTTTTTGTGTGTTTTCGAGTAGAGTATAATCCGAAAATCACAACACACCCACCGTGAAGGTAATCTGGACAAGTAATTAGAAGGACTGTACAAGAGGGGGCTGTACAAGAGGGGGCAAATATCAGGAAATATTACTCAGACTCGGAATAAACATCCTTAGAAAGTTAGAGTTCGTGGTAGTTGTGTAGGGTATCGTATGGTCGGCCCCGTCCAACTATACTGCTCCGCTCACTGGTTTTAAAAATAAATTCATAGTGAACCCTTTTTATACCCTACACAACTATGTTGTCAGGGTATTATAACTTTGTGCAGCTCCAAGAGTTTGTAACGCCGCGAAATATTGGTCCTAGACCCACCTTTAAGTATACCGATCGTCATATCTCGACCAGCTGAGTCGATCTAGACATGTGTGTCCGACCGTCTGTCCATATATTAGTGGGTCAAATGGACCCTGACTTTTGTGTGAAAATAACAAAATTTGCATTATATGGCGTATATATTTACTCCTGAAGGACATAGACCCGAGAAGTTGATAGTAAGAGTGGATGACCTTTAAATTGATACCAATTATTTTGTATAATGTACACGGATATGGGAATTACACTTAAATATTTGCAGGTGCTTACGTACTCAGATATTATTTATTAACACATTACCACACTAGAGGCGGAAATATAGCGCGGATCGATTTGAAATTTTCCGTGAGGATCCAGGTATGTTCAAGGATAACGTCTTTTATTTTCGGTGATGATCAGATAATAATAATGGGTTGCAGTGGACCGAAAACTTACTTTTTGTGCTTTTTTTTAGTCTATCTGTAGGCCACAATTGAAAGCCGTACATCACAACACAACCCACGGTGAAGGGAATTTGGACAAGAAATTAGAAGGGCTGTACTGGATATTAGTAATATTGGCTGACCTCTTGTCGGTCAAGAGATTGCAAATATCGCGAAATATTGACCAAGCTCAGAATAAAGAACCACACAACGTTACATTTCCGTGGGTGTTGTGTAGGGTATCATATGGTCGGCCCCGTCCGACTATACTGCACCGCTCACTGGTTTCAGAAATAAATAGACAATTTATTCCCTTTTAAAATACAAAAACCAGTGAGCGGAGTGGTATAGTCGGACGGGGCCGACCATATGATACCCTACATTATTTCCACAAAAATCTAACTATCTGTGGTTCTATCCGAGCACATACGACAATATAAGTATATTTGCCATAGAATACAAATTTTGTAATTTTTCACAAAAGTCTGGGTCCATCTGACCCGCTAAATAATGACCGATCTTTATCAAAACTGGCATGCTTATTCTTTGGCCCGATCTCCTTTTCCATGCGATGTTTGAGCCATAATTGCGCTCTCTGGAGCGACCAGAAAATCAGACAAAAAGAAAGTTTTCTGTTCCATTCATCCCCTATATATTAACCGATCTTTACCAAAAACAATAGGGACCTTCTTTGGCCAGAACCCATCCTACATGGACAATTTCGTGAAGATTGGTCCATAACTGTGGCATGTATCGTGTTTACAAATTATAATGGATAGACGGACGAATTGACACACACATTTAGATCGATTCAGCTAGTCGAGATATGAGGATCGGTATACTTAAAGTTGAGCCTAGGACCAATATTTCGTGGCGTTACAAACTCCTTGGGCGGCACAAAGCTATTATACCTAGACAACATAGTTGTGCAGGGTATAATAAACCAAAAATGGATCGAGACATGTATGTAGTAATTAATATTGATTTAATAGAAAAGCCCTCCCTTTATATATCCATGTACGAAATAATATTTTCCAAGCATATATTGTAACCCAATGCGTAGCAACGCACCAGGAATGTGAAATTGTAGACAAATGTAATTACAATTCTTCCTAAAATCGCAAAAACAAAAACGCCCAAAACGGAGACCGATATTTTTATTTTTTGTTGGAGTGAAAAATATGTCACAAATACCGAAAATTGGGTCCATTTCATGGAGGCTGTGCTAAACTTCAAACGATATATCTCAGGTTTGATATTTTCTGTAGAAAGAAGACATATCTATGCTAAATGTTGGCTGTCTATCTCAATTGAAAGGCGGATATTCTGTCGTACAATTCTACGTTGGCCCCGAACATATAAGCTTTATAGCGTCAAAAACTATTATTTAGAGCTACAAATAGAAAAATTAACTTAATATACCCTCCATAAGGCTATGGTGAAGGCTAAAAAATAAATTGGGACCATATATATTAGTGTCAAATATATATCTGTATTTCAAATTATCAGCCAAGATTACTGTAACTGCGCTACAATCTTTAATATGGAGTTCTAGACCAGATATTCGAGAGGAAATGCTCAATCCAATCTTACAAATATGTAGAGTTTGGTGCACCATTTACTTAACTTTTGATTGCTACATCTAGATCTGAACCAATTTTCACGAATTTAGCGCACTGGTGTGTGCTATTCTAGACTTAATTTGGTATACAACTCGACAAAAATATATGTTGGGGCTATATCTAAACCTGAACCGATTTTCACGAAACTTAACACACATCATTCTAGACTTAATTTAGTATGTTGTGCCAAATTTTGTGAAAATTAAAAAGCTGTGTAGGGACATTGGTGCACCAATTACCTTAAATCGGACGAAAATATATAAATCTGAACCGATTTATCCCAATTGCAATAGGGTTCGTCCTTGGGCCAAATAAATGAATGCGACCTGTTATTTTTTTACAATTTTAATAAGCCCACATGTCCATATAACCAGTAAGGAAAGTAGTAAAGTCGGACGGGGCCGACTATATGATACCCTTCAACACTATGGGTATATTAAACAGGACTATTAACATGAAATTGGATGAAATAAAATATGTGATATTTATCTAATTGTGAATCGTCATAGATCTATTCATAAAAATGTCATTCGTTTGTTACAATGGGACAAAAGTCTGTAAATCGACTTCAAACAAATATAAATAGGTCATCCGTTGGGCTATGTCTGTACTTCTAGAAAACGCAACTACGTAATTCTATGCTCAATTTTGTATGTTGTGCAATATTTGATGTCAATCTGACTAACATGAGGAGTTTGATGCCCAAATTACTTAAAATCGGGCGAAAATATATATGGAAGCTATATCCAGATATGAACCGATTTCAACGAAGCTAGTCACAGGTTAGGTTATACTAATTTCAGTACGTTTTATTCCTATCAGCCATATATTGGTTCCTTAGTGCGTCAATTTCTTAAAATCAATCTGTAATATAAGGGAGCTGTATCTAAATCTCATCCGATTCTTGGCACATTACACTATGCCAAATTTCGTGCAAATCGAAAGATATATGTGGACTTTGGTGCACCATACACCTTAAATCGGACGAAAATATATATATGGGAGCTATATCTAAATCTGGACCGATTTTCACGAAACTTGGCAGACAACATTTTAGGCTCAATTCAGTACGTTATGCCAAATTTGGTGCAAATCGAAAGATATATGGGAACTTTGATGCACCATTTACATGAAACCAAAAATTTGGCGTACCGTTATATTGGGACTACCAGAAAAATGTTACCTATATTAATAATTTTTAGTGGAGTAATTTTGTACCCAATAAGAACCCAATGTAAAAAATTTCAGAGAATTCAGTTATAAAAGGAGCCCAAGAACCCGAAAATACCGAAAATTGGGGGTACCCTTACATGGGTGCTATCCGAATAATGGACCTTTATTTATAATTTATGTTAGGGAGATTTGTTACCCAATGAGAATTCAAAGTACCAAATTTCAGCGGATTCGGTCGAAAAATGCGATCAAAACCTCCAAAATACCCAAACTTTGGGGGTACCCTTATTTGGGGGCTATCCGAAAAAATGAACCTTTATTTATAATTTTTGGTAGGGAGATTTGCTACCCAATAAAAACTCAAAGTACAAAATTTCAGCGAATTCAGTTAAAAACGCGCTCAAGAAATTTTTTACCAAAATCATCTTTAACTCCCCAAACCTAAAAAATTAAAATAGAGTTCATTCGGTTGAATTCGGGGCGTATCATTATATGAGGGATACACGTAAACTTAGGCCTCTGTTAACAACGCACTTGGGATGTACCGTTATATGGCATGCAAAAATGACAATATTTCATGAAATTTTAATGGGGATTTATCCAAAAATGACAAAACCACAAAACGTAGACCAATATTAATAGCATGTGAATCGGAATTTCGAGGACAAAGTTATATGGTGTTATATTTAAAGATGAATTTATATTGATTACTGATGGTAGAAATATTTGGAATGACACTAAAAATTGAAACCAGTGTGGGGAGCTGTATAGTCGTACGGGGCCGACCATATGATACCCTACACAACATCCACGAAAACATTCTCTGGTTCTATATTTTGAGCTTGGGCAATATTTCGCGATATTTACTTGTCCAGATTCCCTTCACCATGGGTTGTATTGTGATGTTCGGCTCTCAATTGCGGCCTATATATATCGACTCGAAAAAAACACAAAATTAAGTTTTCGGTCCACCTCATCCCAATATTATTATTTGATCATCACTTAAAAATACAGAGGTTGTCCATGACCATACCCAGTTCCTCATGGAAATTTTCAAAGCGATCAGCGCTATATTTTCGCCCTTTAGTGTGGTAATGGGTTACTCAATCATATATGAATACGTAAGCACCTGTAAATATTTAAATGTATCCCCCACATCCCAGTGCATACGAAAATATAATTGGTACCAATTAAAAGGTCAACCACTCCTCTTGGATATACTATCAATTTCTCGGGCCCATTTGACCCGCTAAATATTGACCGATCTTTAACAAAACAGGCATGCTTATTCTTTGGCCAGATTCCCTTCTTCATGTAAAAATTCGTGAAGTTTGAGCCATAATTGCGGCCTCTGGAGCGACCAGAAAATCAGACCAATATACATTTTTTGGTCCATTTCATCCCTGATCTTTACTAAAAACAATAGGGGCCTTCATTGACCAGAACCCATCCTACATGCAAAATTTCAAGAAGATGTTCCATAACTGTGGCCTGTATCGCGTTTACAAATTATAATGAACAGACAAAATTGGGTTTGCAGATGAATAACCATGGCTGTTGACCGACTAATAAGTAGCGGATCACATTTATGGGAAGATATAATCGGTATAGTGTATGAAAGTGATATCAAAACTATAGGAACACGTGAAATATATAATGGTGTCTTCACATTCTAATATGGTTGATATGGTAACCATCGCGAAATTATGCTAACTTGAGATTTAGCTCCGCAGATAATTAAATTTTAGTTGCAGTGGTGCATGGCATCATAGTGTCTATCCGGTTTGATATAAGGTCCGTTATGTGTAACGTCATAATAGTCCATGTCAGAGAAGATTATTCTTTGATGAAATATATTTTTCCCACACAATCTACAATTGCTTTTATTTTCGCAGTCACACCCGGGAATTCGAAAATGCTATTGCATTCGACAGTTACATTTAAAAATTCAATACATTAAAATTCCAAATTGTTCTGGTATTTTTCATGATATCTCCACACATATAGACCATAGAAAATGAAAGCAAAGTTTATTTTTTCTTTTATGGCTCTGAATAGAATCATTGGATTTGTTTTGTTTTCCTACTCCCTTCCAGCTAAGTTTCGCGTTTCTTTTTTGCATTTCTCTTTATTAACTTGTGATTTATATATATTATAATAATGTTTTCAACACATATATATTTATAAAGCATACAAAGCAGCCAGAGACTGCGGCATTGTTATCTCCTGCTATTTTATTGCCTTTACCTTCAATGAATCCTTACTTTCTTCTTCTCGTTATTTTTATTTTTTATACTCCAGTACGGTATGGCCTGTATGAACCTGAGACTGTTATGGCAAGCCAAACAACCACCTGCTGCTTTCAATGTAATTATTTTTTTAACATAACTGATATAGGGGAGGCACAATAACCTCCACCCCTAACTTTTTTTAAAATGCTTTGCAAAAAAGAATATGCCAAAATATCGTATAACGGTCTTCATTCCGTGTACCCCCCACATGCGGTTCAGGCAGGTAAGATCCAAGAAACTGATATGGTTTTGCCACTAAAAAAAGCAAAGAAAAGGAAAGTGGAAGCGCTTTGATAAATGGTTGTTAGTAAAATGTTTGATGGGGTTTCCAGTTTTTTATTCACTTTCAACGCCACCACTGCCGCTCTATAAAGCTCCGGTCTAATAATGTTCCTGCTTTGTTGGTGGATGATGAGAGATGAGAGCGGTGGGGTGGGTCTTTAAGTAGCTGGTGAATTTTTTATGTAGTATATCTTGTTCGTTCTTTATGGGGGGGTTGTTAACTTGTTTTCTTTTTTCAGTAGAGTTTTTTTATTAACCTTAGGCATAGCACATGATGCAATAAAAATTTTCTTCTTTTTGAATTATGATTTGTAAAGCTAGCCATGATTTAAATCTTTAATAAATTATTTAGTGTACCAAAAGTTGATAAATATTTTCGAACGGAGTATGAGTTAGAAGTTGCAAATGACTTTTTGTTGTTATTGAAATTTTTGGTTTATGTTTATTACGATTTATTACAGTCATCATGAAATAATAAACCTAAGCCTAGTTAATGTAATAATAATTGCTGAAAGGGAGGAAAAAATAGTAAATTATTACTTACCTACTGAAATTGGAAAAAACCGGTTCAGATATTTAGATATAGCCTTCATATATATTTACATCAGATTTTATGTAAATGGATCACCAAACTCCAAAGGTGTGTCCGATTGACACAAAATTTTTCACAGCGTACTGACTAAGGTCCTGATTGACGTATATAAAGTTTCGTTAAAATTGTCCGATTTTTTGTAAATGGTGTTCATATACAAGACATTTGGCAGCGAGTATGAAAATTAGTCTAGAATGTTTGTGTTAAGGTTTATTGAATTCAGTTCTTGGTCGATTATGTGCAAATGGAGCAAGGAGGAACATATGTCTGTTCGCCTTACATGAAGTTTATCATAGCGTATTGGATTCAGTTCAGGTGAACATATAGCTTCGGTATATATCTTCATCCGATTTTTTATAAATGTGGTACCAAATAACTAACACGATACCAAATGATGGATGTGCAAATAAGTCCAGATTTACATATAGCTCCCATACATAATTTCCCTTGATTTATGGTACCCTAAAGAACTCAATTCTCTAAGATTGACTTTAAATTTTTATAGATTTCAGAATGGTATGTGTATGACTTGTTTTAAATGAGTTGAAATATCTATGTAGTTTACATTTTTAATTTCACCCGATTCCATTTCAATGGTCCTGCAAAGATGCTTCGTCTGTTCTATCTACAGGATATCGTACATATGAGCATCCCTTGTATGTACCCAAAGTGGTTAAGGGTATCATATAGTCGGCCCCGTTTGAATTATGAAATTTTCTTACTGATTTAATATAAACCATTAAGGAAAGTAGGCCAACTATATGATACCCTTAACCACTTTGGGTACATACAAGGGATGCTCATATTTACGATATCCTGTAGATAGAACATCTTTGGAGGACCACATCGGGTATATTGTACAATTTCTTGTCAACGTCAAGGAAAAAACTCATGTCTTTCTGCAACTTATGATAAATTTAATTTCATTCGGGCAGATTTAGAGTAGCCGGCGTACCATAGTACAATCTTCTGGAAAACAATTTATAGCATTTATAGCAATTTCAATCAGACACCTGTTCGAAATACATATGGAATGTATATGTGGGAGCTATATCGAAATCTGAACCTCTTTTACCGAAATTTAGCACACTTCCTTCAGTACACTATGCCCAATTTCGTGCAAATCCAAGGATATAAAGGACTTTGGTTCACCATTTACATAAAATCGGACGAAAATATATATATGGGAGCTATATATAAATTTGAACCGATTTTCGCGAAACTTACCACACATCACTCTAGATTTAATTTAGTACGTTATGCCAAATTTTATAGGGACTTTGGTGCACCCTTTACATAAAATCGGATGAACAAAATTTATGGAAGCTATATCGAAATCTGAACCAATTTTACCGAAACTTACCACTCATCATTCTAGTCTCAATTCATTACGCTATGACAAATTTCGTGCAAATTGAAGGATATAAAGGGACTTGGATGCATTATTTACCTTAAATCAGACGAACATATATAGCATTTCCACATTAAATCAAACCTTTTACAAATTAATTGAACCCTTTTCCAAATTAAATGAAACCTTTTCCAAATTAAATGAAACCTTTTCCAAATTAAATGAAACCTTTTCCAAATTAAATGAAACCTTTTCCACTTGAAATGAAACCTTTTACAACTAGAATGAAACCTTTTCCAATTGAAATGAAACCTTTTACAAATAGAATGAAACTTTTTCCAAATTAAATGAAACCTTTATTCTTACCTAAGGAAATATAATATTTGCACTAATTTTAAACCAATATTTAAAAATTAAATCAAAGAATATTAACAAATATAGTTGTATGGCTATGTAATTAACATAAATATTATTTAATTCGGTGTGATTTCATTTAATATCTTTACTACATAAAACTAAATAAATAGTAATACAAACTGGGGTATTTCTTGACATTTTAATAAATAAATATTTAAGAGCAAGAATTGAATACCCGGTCCTAAATGCGAAATACATATTTGACTTAATAAATTGTTGATGATAAGGTAACTGCTTATCTTAATGATGGGGTTCCCGACTTGCAGCTTGTGGGATTTTCAAAACCATGTCCATAACGTAGTTAGAAGAATCTTGCCGAGTAAGCTTTTGAATACTTCGCTCGATTACATCAACAATGTTATGTTCCATTGAAACGTCACACAGCTCAGCTCTTGGACATAATTTTATTTTTGAAAATGCATTTTCGATTGGATTTAGCATTGGAGAATAAGGCGGTAAGAATTTAAGGTTGCATCTTTTGGATTCGATCAAATTTTTTATGTCATGTCGCTTGTGTATTTGAGCGTTATTTTCCAACTCTTTTCCAACTCCATTTCCGAGGCTGCAAATTTAACATGCATAAACATAAATTCCGAAAAAAACATTTATAAGAAGATACAAACAAAATTTTGGAACATTGAAGGAAAATATGCGTGGAGGAAATAATCATCAACAATTTATTAAGTCAAATATGTATTTCGCATTTAGGACCGGGTATTCAATTCTTGCTCTTAAATATTTATTTATTAAAATGTCAAGAAATACCCCAGTTTGTATTACTATTTATTTAGTTTTATGTAGTAAAGATATTAAATGAAATCACACCGAATTAAAGAATATTTATGTTAATTACATAGCCATACAACTATATTTGTTAATATTCTTTGATTTAATTTTCAAATATTGGTTTAAAATTAGTGCAAATATTATATTTCCTTAGGTAAGAATAAAGGTTTCATTTAATTTGGAAAAAGTTGCATTCTATTTCTAAAAGGTTTCATTTCAATTGGAAAAGGTTTCATTCTATTTGTAAAAGGTTTCATTTCAAGTGGAAAAGGTTTCATTTAATTTGGAAAAGGTTTAATTTAATTTGGCAAAGGTTTCATTTAATTTGGAAAAGGTTTCATTTAATTTGGAAAAGGTTTCATGTAATGTGGAAATGCTATATAGGAACTATATCTAAAACTGAATCTATTTTCACAAAATTTAACACACATCTTTCTAAACTTAATTCTGTACGCTATGACAAATTTCGTGCAAATCGAAAGATATATAGGGACTTTGGTGCGCACACATCACTTTAGTATGCTATACCAAATTTCGTGCAAATCGAACGATATATAGGTAATTTGGTGCAATATTTACCTTAAAAGGGCGAAAATATATATGGGAACTATATCTAAATCTGACCAGATTTTTTCCAAATTCAATAGGGTCGACTAAGTCGACTTAGAAAGTGATTCTATGCATATTCTCAAATGGAACCACATGTACCACAGTGTAGTGACCACGTGACTTGTACCACAGTGTAGTGAATGATATACAAATTGCAAAAGATGTTAAGATCTGACCAATGTTTAGGCGTTACTCTCATATAAGTTTGCCTTCCAATGTTCGGTATTTCCGAGTTGTTGTTTCAACTGAATTGGCTGTAATTTTGGCTTTGAATGCATAGTGGAGTTCCCTTCCAAAATGGCTATTATTGACCCTCGTTTCGGTGTAGCCATTATATAAGGTACCCCAAATATTCGATATTTGGGGACTGTTGCAAACGTTTTTCAGCCGGATTGGCTATAATTTTATATTTTAAGTTATCAGTGTATATATAACCTCCCTACTAAAAATTGATACTATTGACCCATGTTTCGCAGTAGCCTACATATAACGGTACCCCCAATATTCGGTATTTAAGGATTTTTTGGCACATTTTTTAACCAAATTGACTAAAATTTGACATTTGATGTTCTCAATATGTGGTGAACCTCCCTATAAAGAAATTATTATTGAATTAAGTTTCGGGGTAGCTATCATAAAATCGTTATTTTGCGGTTCTTAGGCACGTTTTGTTTATATATATATATATATATATATTGTGTTCTTATAGGGTTTCTAAACTCACAACCAAAACTGATCAATATCCCCCACATAACAGTAACCCAATGTTGGGTCTCTTGAGGATTACAGTCATCTTTTTTCCAAGGTCATGCAGCAGTTTTATGTTCAAGTTCCTAGCACAACCTGAGTGTCTGCAATTTGGCATTTCGTTTTCTGCTGGAACATACTATCGGGTTTAGGTATTTTGAATGTCCACGTCATGATGGAGAGTAGAAAAAGATCGAAGTTTGATAAGTTGGCCTACAACTTCCTCAGTCTAGTCGATCATGGAGTGCAATGATGTCAAGTACTGCACTTTTTATGGGATTCATGGGTTAATTTTGGTAAGTGTCTTTGCTACTGGCGACAGGAACTATGTAGAGGGGCTAACTAGCAATTGAAAGCTGCCGTTGAGAAGACAACTTCCTTCCTTTTATTGTTTTCATCTCTGTTGAGATTCCGAATCTTGGTATATTAAAACCAGTGAGCGGAGCAGTATAGTCGGACGAGGCCGACCATAGGATACCGTACACAACTACCACCGAACTGTAATTTTCCGCTGATATATATATTCCGTGTTTGCACCTTATTAATCGATTAGAGGTCTTACCCTGGTATATTTTACGAATCAAGTTTACGCGGAGAAAACATTTGCGATTCAAATTTGGTATTCAACACAACGAACTGCTTTACTTGACCCTAAATAAATAGTTGGCCAGATCCCTGTGTAAATTTTGTAATGATCGGCATACAATAGTGACCTCTAGAGCGACCAGGAAGAAATACATCAAATGTTTTTGGTCTATTCCATTTTCTAAATATCATCTGATCATCACCGAAGTTTGTAGGTGTCGTCCTTGAAAATAACCGGAACCCTGTGTAAATTTTGTAATGTTCGGCATACAGTAGTGACCTCTAGAGCGACCAGGAACCCATACAGCAAACGCTTTTGGTCCATTCCATCTTCTAAATTTCATCTGATCATCACCGAAGTTTGTAGGTGTCGTCCTGAAAAATAACCGGAACCTCATCTATAATATCATAACGAACCGCGTGACATTTTCGCCTTCTAGTATGGCAACGGTAATAATAACAAAATGAAAATACGTTGACATCTGCAATTATCTTAGTATAACTCCCACATCCGAGTACATACAACAATATAGTTGGTATCAATTTAAAGGTCAACCACTTCTCATCGATCTACTATCAACTTCTAGATTCCATGGAATAGGAATTTTGTAATTTTTTCCACAAAAGTCTAGATCTATTTGACCCATTAAATATTGACCGATCTTTATCAAAACTGCCATGCGTATTCCATGGTCATACCCATTTTTCTGTGTAAAGTTTTGTGATTTTTGGGCCAAAATTGCGTCCAGAAAAACAGACAAAAATAAAGTTTTTGATCCATTTCATCCCCTTAATATTAAAACTTTGTCACAATTGGTCCATACCTGTGACCAGTATCGTCTTTACAAATTATAGTGGACAGACGGGCGAACGGAAGGACACACATTTCTAGATCGACTGTTACACACTCTTGGTCTACACAAAGCAATAAAAACCGTACAACGTAGTTGTGTAGGGTATAATGACTACAGAAGAATTAAAATTATGATTCATTATATCAAAAATTATTTTTCTAATTAATAATATGGAGCTGAACTTTATGAGTCACCTTTGAAAACTAATAAAGCTTCTCAAAACTAATAGCACAACTACAGCAAAAAAGCACAATTATATCCAGCAGCTCTCTAGAAATACAATCAACATTTCAATAATTACATTTTAAATGTCAATACTTCAAACATTTTTTCATTCCACTTGTTTTCTGCATTTGTAGTTGTGCTACAATAAAACCAGCATCGACAACCGTACAACTATCATTAATAATACATTGTTTCTCTGGCCAAATGAAAATCAACTATAACTTTTGCCAAAATGAAATTCTTTTTTGGCTATGGAACAAGGACATCCCGTCATGCTTCGTCGATTGCCAGAGAACGGAGATGGCAAAAGTTATGAACTCACCAAGTGGCATTGACAGAATTATGAACTCAATCTCATTGGCTGGGCTGGGCTTGGCTCCACAGGAATAATTAAATGAATGACTTCATATGTCAATATACGATGGCACATTTACATTAAATGTTAATAACATCAAATTTATAAAAATTTTCTTCCTCTTTTTCCTTTTTGGTTTGCTGTTTATACTTTTCGATATCGATTACGATGTTTGTGCAAACAATTGAACAACTACTTGTCGTTGTGAGTAAGTACAGGGAAACAAACGAGGGGAATAACACATGAAAAGCTCATAAATCTTATGACTCGATAATGGTGAAAGATAAAACAACCAGAAAGAACAATAATAACAACTACAGCACAAGGCTAAAAGTTGTAAAATTGTGGATTGTAATAATTGTGTACATGTTCATGCATGTGTACGTAATACATGTCAAAGGAGTACGAAAGGAAAAATAATTTATTTGAAATTGATTGCAATTTTTCATTACACGAAGTGCTTTATTTTATTTGTTATAAATTGATGGCAAGTGTAAAGTAAAATAAAGGAGATGGCATTGAAATGTTCTCAATATCAGCAGATCAGGGTCAATTTTATTATGTTCGGGAATATATCTGAATGTTTGGATGTTCGGATACTCGGGGAATTTAGGCATAAATATGATAGTAGTACTTGTATCCAAAGTGTTCATCACCTGAAACACCCAGTCCATCCATTTGGATGGTATTTTTATGAAGATCAGTAGCAGATTATACTGTTGTGTAGTCCTGTCTTTAATCTTAATCTGGTTCTGCTTCTAAATTCAAGTTAAAAAAGCCAGCGACCCGTATCGGTTGTATCCAAAGTGAAGATGGGGTTATATCAGGGAGTTTAGCTCGGCAGTTGAAGAGGTGTATCGTGTCATGTGGACCATTACCATATGCCGGACAGATATTTTTCAAAGTGCCGTCAATTCGCGCCCAATATGAAATGAGGCGGCTACACAATCCAGATCTCTGTTGTGACAAGACCACTCTGGAACGCCGTGGTAGCTGCTACTCTTATGTTGCTTCGTAGGCGGGTGATCTACGAGGATTGTATTCACACGATATTCTCGAATTGCTTCCTCAACGGCATCCGTGTGAATACGACTCAATCCTGATTGATATGCCTGTTGATCTAGAGGCTGTCTTTTGTACCTTTGGACCTCTCTCTCCAGATCATGAAGATCCTTCCTGACATATGGGTGGGTGCCTATCCAAAAAGTGATGATTTAGATGGCTACTTCTATAAAACCCAAGCAGGTATTGCATCGACAACATCTTGTTGTGTTGACGCACAGGAGGGGTCTTCGTCTCCTCATGTAAGTGGACTATTGGAGTCATGAGGAGACACCCTGTTGCAGCCCTCAGGGCGACATTCTAGTAGAATTGAAGACTTTTCCATTGCGTTGCACTAACGTTAGCAGACCACATTGGCGCCGCATAGTTTACTACAGAACGGCCTATTGCTGTGTATGTCGTTAACAAGGTTTCTTTGTCAGCTCCTCAAGTGCTGCCGGCTAACGGAGCATCAGAAGGATTGGACAGTTCTCTGAAGCGACGATTGGTGTAATTTCTGAATTCTTGCCAATTGGCTTGCCCATGGTTAAGGAAAGTATGGCGTTCAGAAGTTATGAAGTCGGGTGGTCTGTTGATGGATATGGTAATCGAGATTTGATCTGACCCCAATGAAATGACGGGTTGCCAAGCAGCATTATTTGTTAGACCTGGAGACACGATGGAAATGTCTTGTGAACTTTGGCAATCGTACGATCCTTCCTTATGACGTTGTATCCATCACAACTCCGAAGACCACACGTTTTGTTCAGCTTCGTTTTCTGGATCGCCGTGATCATAATACATTGGATAAATGTGACATTATAAAGTGTTGTGACAGCAATGTGCAGTGTAAGTGGCTGCGGCACAGATTGCTGCTGCGGATATTTCAGAGGAGTCCGAAGACGATAATGATGACGTGGACTGCAATGATGACGGCTCGCTGGAGACTGCATTGGGGCAGCATGAATCAATGCAGTCCCTTCCGATATACTCCTGTAACCATTCTCCGCATCCATTGCATCTCAGCGACCGCCGTGGGATTGTAAGATCAATGTTGGTATGTTTGCTGTCTTTGCACAGTCCCACATAGTGTTATTGCTACTACCCTTTTCTGGCCCTGTGTTATTTAACTACTGTAGACGTCGATAAATTATAATAAGCCGAATTTTTTATACTCCCAACTTTGTGGTTTTAATTCGGCTCAGGTTTAGATATAACTTCCGTATATATGTTGGAGCTATTTCATGAAATTGTGCACTAAATACCCAATATATGTTCGATACAGATTAAATAATGGGAAGCCGTAGTTGCTGCAGCATTCCGAACGACGTCTATGAGGTTTGCTTCTAGTCGGTCTATATTTACATATACATCTCATACGCAATTTTGCTCGATTTCATACAAAAGACCCCAGTCTGTACGATTGACATGGAATTTTTTATCGATTTCAGATAGATTTAAATTGGTGCATATATCTTTGTAGATCGCATTTATAATTACGTGATATGCCCATAGTCATCCAAAGATGCTATGAATGTTCTACCGGCAGTAGGCTGACAGCAGTTTTCACAAATCAATCACATATTACCAAATTGATATGATATAGGAGATATATATAAATGCTATATTTAAATCTGAACCAATTTCAAGAAAACTTTACACACGAAAGGTTATAGTAACTTCAGTACATTGTACAAAATTGTGTGCAGGTCGGCCAATCTTTGGGTCTTTAGTGCACAATTTACATTAAATCGGACGAAAATATATATGTTGGAGCTATATCTAAATCTGAACCGATTTTCACGAAACTTAGCACACAACTTTCTGGACCTAATTCAGTACTCTATGCCAAATTTCAGGCAAATCGAATGATATATAGTGACTTTGGTGGAACATTTACCTTAAATCGGACGAAACTATATATGGGAGCTATATCTAAATCTGAAATTTCAATATAGTTCGTTATTTGCCAAATAAGTGACTTGTGCCAAATTTCATCTAAATCGGATCATAAATGCGACCTATACTTTGTTTACAATTTAACATCTACAGACGGACGGACATGCATAAATCGACTCAGAAAGTGATTCTATGCATATTCTCAAAAGGAACCATGTGTATATCTCGTTTCCTTTTGCATGTTACAAACGTATGCACAAAGACATAAAACCCTGTACCACAGTGTGGTGAAGGGTATAACAGTAAAGTTCGGTCAATATTTTGCGGATCAAATGGTCCCTGAATTTTTGTGTGAAAAATTACAAAATTTTTATTCTATGGCGTATATATTTACTACTGAAGGAAGTAGACCAGAGAAGTTCATAGTATGTGCAAGAGAAGTGGTTAACCTTTAATTTGTTACCAATTATATTGTCGTATATACTCGGATGTGGGAGTTGCACTAAAATATGTACAGGTAAGCACCTGTAAACAACGTATTCAGATATTAATTAGTATCCCATTACCACATTAGAGGGCGGAAATAAAGCACTGATCGCTTTGAAAATTTCCATGAGGTTTTAGTTATGGTCAAGGACAACGCCTACCGTTTTCGGTGATGATCAGATAATAATTTTGGGATGAAGTGGACGTGGAGTTGATCTAAAGGGAATCTGGAAAAGTAATTAGAAGGGGTGTACTGAATATTAGTAATATTCGGAAAATATGTCAGTGTAAGATTGATGTGCTGTTGACCTCTAATAGGGCAAGAGAGTGTAAATATCATAAAATATTGCCCAGGCTCGGAATAAACATTTTAGAGTTCCGTGGTAGCTGTGTTAGGTATTGTATGGCCGGCACCGCCCGACTATACTGCTCCGCTCACTGATTATACTCTTCCCCACACTGTGTACAGGGTATCATGTCTTTGTGCATATGTTTGTAACATTCAAAAGGTAACGAGATAGACACATGGTTCATTTTGAGAATATGAATAGAATAACTTTTTATGAATATGAATAGAATCACTTGTAAACAAAGTACAAGTCGCATTTTTGATTCGAATTGGATGCAATTTTGTCATAGCTCATTTATTTGGCTCAAGGACGAACCCCATTGAAGTTGGGATAAATCGATTCAGATTTAGATATAGCTCCCATATTTATTTTCGTCCGATTTAAGGTATATGGTGCACAAAAGTACCTTTATATCTTTCGATTTCCACGAAATTTCGCATACCGAACTGAGACCAGAATAATGAGTGGTGAGTTTCAGGAAAATCGTTATAGATAGATATAACTTCCATATATAGATTCGTCCGATTTTATGTAAATGGTGCACCAAAGTCCCTAAATATCTTTCGATTTGTACATAACTCATTGCTCCCATATATGGAAAAGCATTACTAATCGTGCAAATAAATACAACATTTTATATTCAGAATAATATAATATTTTCACTAATTTCACTAATCTCTCTGTTTTATACCCTCCACCATAGTATGGAGGGTATATTAATTTTGTCATTCCGTTTGTAACTCATCGAAATATTCATGTCCGACCCTATAAAGTATATATATTCTTGATCAGGGTAAAATTCTAAGACGATCTAGCCATGTCCGTCCGTCTGTTGTAATCACGCTATCTTCTGAAGGAATTGAGATAGGGTGCTGAAATTTTGCATAGGGTTGTCTTTTGTCTGCAGGCAGGTCAAGTTCGAAGATGGGATATATCGGTCCACGTTTAGGCATAGTTCCATTATAAGGGTACCCCCAATTTTCGGCATTTTGGGGTTCTTGAGCGCGTTTTTCAACCGAATTCGCTGAAATTTGGTACATTGATTTCTTATTGGGTACCAAATTTCTTATTGGGTACCAAAATTATAAATATAAGTCCATTTTTTTCTGGTAGCCCCCATATAAAGGTACCCCCAAATTTCGGTACTTTGGGGTTCTCGAGCGCGTTTTTCAACCGAATACGCTGAAATTTGGTACATTGGGTTCTTATTGGGTATCAAATATATCCAATAAAAACTATAAATATAAGTCCATTTTTTCTGGTAGCCCCCATATAAAGGTACCCCCAATTTTCGGTATTTTGGGGTTCTTGAGCGCGTTTTTCAACCGAATTCGCTGAAATTTGGTACATTGAGTTCGTTTTGGGTACCAAATATCTCCACTAAAAATTATAAATATAAGTCCATTTTTTCTGGTAGCTCCCATATAAAGGTACCCCCAAATTTCGGTACTTTGGGGTTCTTGAGCGCGTTTTTCAACCGAATACGCTGAAATTTGGTACATTGGGTTCTTATTGGGTATCAAATATATCCAATAAAAACTATAAATATAAGTCCATTTTTTCTGGTAGCCCCCATATAAAGGTACCCCCAAATTTCGGCATTTGGAGGTTCTTGAACGCGTTTTTCAACCGAAATAACTGAAATTTGGTATTTTGTAGCCGTATACGGAAACAAATCTCCCTACCAAAAATTATTAATTGCCAACCCCTTTTAGGCGTAGTCCTCATATAACCCCATTTTTTATATTAATATAATTGTCTGATTTTTCCGCGTTTTGGGTTTGGTTCCAACACTCTTTTGTGATCATTTCACCTGCGAAGGATATCGAGATAAAAAACTAGAACGTACGGTTCGATAATGAACTATATGTGAATTATAGCCCGCATTTAGGCTCATCCGTATCCCCTGTGTGGGAGGTACCAGAAGGCATGGACCGATATTCCCCAAATTCGGACTTGAACTAAGTTTGGAAGACATAATAAGATGGGATGAAATCAATTTTTTCTGAAACGGATTTGGTCCCAAGAAACATGGGGTATAGAACCAATATTTCGATGAGGCACATTTTCACCGTGTGAAAGTGTATACACACTAATTAGCCATACGACTGAGGGTATAAATTTCTATTAAAAATTATTGTTTACATAGAAATTGTTACATAGAAATGTCGGTATAGGTCCATTTTTTGGTATGTTCCCTATATTTTCATTTCAAGTACCTGTCAGTATATCTATGGTGGAGGGTATCCAAAGTTCGGCCCGGCCGAACTTAACGCTTTTTCACTTGTTTTTTGTTAGATACTTTTGTAAAAATCTTGTACATATTTAGTTTCATCCATTGTAACAGAAAATAATACAGCACTTTTCACTTCTTCAACAATAATATTCTGGGTGTATTTTCTATTTAGTTCTATTAACTCGTTCTGTATTCTAAGACAAACGTATGTTGCATTTTTGGGTGTACATATTCTCCATATATTTTCTAAGTTTTCGTCTAACGACAGTTTCAGGAGGCTTTACTTACCCTCAGGGCGATGTTTTCCCTTTTCACACAATAAAATTGTCTCAATAATCACTTCAACTGTATAAGTTTGTTCTGTCAGTATATCTGAAGCTTGTTTATACGTAACATGTTCTATACGTTTTGATATAAAGTCCATTCTCGATATAAAGTCCTGAGTCCTCATCATCGCATATTTGTGGAATTCCATTTTTTCTTTGTGGGCGGTGAAACATCCATTTTGTAAGAGGGCACATCGGAAGTTATTTTGGAACTTGACTGTTGCTCTTTCCGCACCTATCCGAATATGCGATACAAGAAACGCTGGGGCCGGGCCGGGTATAATTAAAATGAAAAACAATTCGAACATTTTGCACGTATGTATAAGAAAAACTAAAAATATTAAGCGATCTTTAATATTCTGTCCACGATCTATGTTATTTTTCAAACTTTTAACGTAGTTTGGCATATGATCCACCAATTTTTGTATGATTTCATCTAAAATTTTGTTACATTCATCTTGTGTATGTAGAAATTTTGGAGAATTCCAGTGAAATTAAAATTTTTCTGCTGCATTTACCACCGTATAAAAAATTAATATAAAATTAATGGAAATACTTTACATTTTAATTGTATATTACTAGACATCATACCATACAAAAACATTGTAATTTTCTTAAATAATTTTCAATATAGTCGTTGTCATTGTATTTTTCTCCTACACAGAAAAAAAGCCACCCCGAAATTTTTGATTAAAAGCTTCATCAGCGTTCGACAAAAATATGTCGATAACATATTTCAAACGTAGTCGGAAATGTTTATCAAACACCAACAATTCACAAAAAAAAAACCATCAACAAACGAGTTTGATCAAAAAAATTATTAAATTTGTTGGACAATTTTTAATAATTTTTTTGTAATATGCCATATTATTTTTTATTACGTTATTACAAAGTACTTTGTTAAATAGATTGTAAAAGATGGATAACAAATATAAGTTTTTATTCGGTATAGAGCTATACATTTAGTTTAAAGCCGTTAAAATACTGAAAATTTGGAGGTATTTTTGTGGGAGAGCTGTAATAATAAGGGTAAAAATCGGCAATTGCTGTTTAAAAGGTTTTGTATCGTACTACAAGAAATTTAATTTGAAATAATAATAATTTGATAAACAAGATTGTCAATATGAAAAATATTTTATCGATTAACAAAATAAAATTCAACAAAATTTTTAGTATATATGAGAATTGCTTTATCAAAATATTTTCGAATGGGATTACAATTTTTTTTATCGGCGATTGTAAATATGAACATTATTTTTATCGGCGAAAAATCAATCAAATTTTAATTGGATTTTTGAATTTTTTTTATCAAATGGTTACAATTTTTTTTTTCTGTGTATATATCCAACTGGTGATTTCAAGCGTTTCCAAGTAGTGTGTAACAATTTTATTTGCATGTCGACAATTTCGTTTTAAGTACATCCTTAGTTTGGTGTACCCACACCACACATCCTCTCCAAGTCATCGAAAGACATATCTCTTTTTGTGTGTGTTCTTCCTCTGCTACTTACATTGAAACATTTAAAATGTCCTTTTAATGTTTCCACATTACACTTTAATTACTTCGGGTACGTGAGAATAAAGAAATGTAAAGTTCGTAACAAAAAAATGAAAGCAGGCGAACAATGCTTTTACCAATTTTTGTACCACCACTTGCTGTCATTTCGGATTTTAAACGTTATTCTTTTTTTTGTTGCTTATACACCATTAAAATGGTGGGATATGAAAATAGTTTGCCATTACCATGACACTCGTTCATTGTATGATATTTCCAGTTACTGTTCTTCTTTCTTTTGTTGTTTTTGGTTTTGAGCGGTCCTATGTTGAGGACAAAAAATTGAGCATTCATTTTGTGTGTGTGTTTCTGTCGTGTTCTCATATCCTGCATTTCGATTCGAAATAATATTGGGGAGGAAAATCATTGATGGCGTTTCATTAATACAGTGGCCCAATATATATAAAAACGTTGCCATTCTGAAGTGCTGGTAATTGTTGCTCGAAATGGAAATTGTTGAAAAAACACTGGCACACCTATACGTATATACGACGTATGCATATATCCATCCTCATATTCTCTTCTCCCAAATTCATGTGGCCGATTTTGTCTTATTTAAGTGTACATGAGTATGTGTGTTTTTTGTTGGTATTCCAAACTAATTGGTATGGTATCCAATTTCCAGAAGAAGGATCAACGTGAAAACAAGTATAACAAGAGAAAAAGGAAAACCCAACAAAAAACAAACAGTTGTATGATGTTGCATTATTTTGTAGTTGAAATTGCCCCAGATTGGGATTTGTCGGATTGAAGATTAAAATTGCCTGTCGCAAAAGGAATCCGAATTTCAAATGAACAGTTATATAACAATGGATTTGTTTATTGCTTTAAGAACACTTTTTAATGAATGAATTTCGGTTATTAAACACATCATTGTACCGAAATAGGGGACTGTTCAATCTCAAATATTTGCTTCCATACAATTTGTCTTTGCAGTGACGGGTTGCGAACTATTGGGTGGAGGGGTAACCATGTGGGTTGTCGTCATAATTTCTTAAAAATAACCGGACTTTTTTATGGAGAATATGTGATTTTTAATGTTGTGTTAATAGGTTGATCAGCACAACATTAAAAGTATTAAATATAAAGGAACACATACTCGTTGGAAAACTGTCCCATGAATATATAGAAAATGTTCATTTATATCCTTAAAATTATGTATTTGTCTATATGGAGATAGACACTTGGTTCCTTTTAAGAATATGCATAGAATCACTTTCTAAGTCGATTTTTGCAAGTCCGTCCGTCTGCCCATGTTAAATTGTAAACATATTAAATTGAATGAAAGTTGGCATAGGTCACGAACGAACCCTATTGAAATTGGGAAAATCGGTTCAGATTTAGATATAGCTTCCATATATTCTTTCGTCCAATGTTCACTAAATGGGGCACCAAAACTCCAAAATATGGCCGCTTGGCACAGAATTTTGCAGAACGTACTGATGTTACTGTAACATAACGTGTGTCACGTTTTATTGAAATCGGTTCAGATTTTGATATAGTTCCCATATATAATTTCGTCTGATTTTCAGTTGATGGTCCACCACAGCTCCAAAAAATGACCGATTGGCACAAAATTTGGCACGACGTACAGAAATTAGTGTAACCTACGGTGTGGAAAGTTTCGCTGAAATCGATTCAGATTTAGATATAGTTCCCATATATAGTTTCGTCTGATTTTCAGTAAATGGGGCACCAAAGCTCCAAATTATGGCCGATTGGCAGAAAATTTTGTCCTGAAGTTAGTACAACCTACGCCGTAGAGAGTTTCGCTGATATCGGTTCAGATTTAGATAAAGCTCAAATATATAGTTAGTTATTGGTCCACCACAGCTCCAAAAATTTTGCACAGCCAACTGAAGTTAGTATAACCTACGATGTGGAAAGTTTCGTATATATATATGGGCAATATTGCCAATTTTTTAACATAGCTGAAGCGAAGGTTCACCCCTTTATAACTCGGGAATTACTTAAGTATATAAAAAAAGTGAATAGATTTGGGTAAAATTGATCAACATTTTAACTGCATCTACCTTTAAATGATACTGACATTTTGAAGCTCGATTTTGAGTGTTTTTTAATTTTATTTCTAGCTTTAATACGCAAACAGGAATTTATAAAAATCGATTATAAGATTATTGTAGTCGCGAATCTGTGTAATTTTATATGTGTCACGTGTATGTAGTATGCACAGCTTCTGAGTAATACTCATCCGAAGTTGAGAATTTTGTGCGATCAAATTTCTAAAAAACATATTTTTCGGGCCAAATTTTTAGATCTGTCAACTGAATGATATGGGTACCCGCGATCAATAAGGTTTTTTACGTTTCGGAAGATATAAAATCTTCTTCGTGAAAATCCATCTACTAGAACGGCGGGAACTGGCTTTCCAAAAACACGAAATTTTCTGTGGATTATTTCCGCTTCAATAAATGACCTCTTACGGATTTTGATCTTTTTCAAAAAGAGAACTTTAAAAACTTCAGCCGAAAGAGAGATGTACCCAATTTATCTACATTCCTTACTGGTTTTCAATTAGTGTAGAGCCAAGAGTGGTAACAACAGATATAATAACATGTTTAAAAATAAACAAGTGAAAAAGCGTTAAGTTCGGCCGGGCCGAACTTTGGATACCCTCCACCATAGATATACTGACAGGTACTAAAAATGAGAATAAAGGGAACATGCCAAAAAGCGGACCTATACCGACATGTCTAAAAACGGATTATGTAAGCCATAATGTAAACCATAATACTAATTTCAGAATTTTTTTAACTGATAATTCAAATTTGAAGATGGGGAATATCGGTCTACTCCTTCTTAAAACTCCAAACAGGGGCTAGGTCTAAATGCGGCTATAGTGCATTATCGAACCTTACGTTCTAATTTTTATATCGCTATCCTCCACAGGTGAAATGATTACAATAGAGTCTTAGAACCAAACTCAAAAAAATTATGTACCCATATATGGGGGCTACCCGAAAAAATGGACCTATATACATAATTTTTGTAGAGAGATTTGGTACCTATTAAGAACTCAAAAGACAAAACCCCCAAAATACTGAAAATTAGGAGGTACCGTTATATGGGGGCTACCAGAAAATATGGACCTATACATATACTAAATTTCAGTGAATTCGGCTGAAAAACGCGCTCAAGAACCCCAAAATACCGAAATTTGGCGGGTACCCTTATATGGGAGCTATGCCTAAACGTGGACCGATATATCCGATCTTCGAACTTGACCTGCCTGCAGACAAAAGACAACCCTATACAAAATTCCAGACCCTCAATTCCTTCAGAAGATAGCGTGATTACAACAGACGGACGAGTTACAAACGGAATGACAAAATAATATACCCTCTTTTGTGAATGGCGGGCACGATAACTCAAAAACTAATGACTCAATCGATTCCAAATTTTTACACGTTTCTCTGTGAGTGTATAGCTATCGTATGATCTAGGATAAAGCCAAACGGAATGACAACATTAATATACCCTCTTTTGTGAATGGCGGGCACGATAACTCAAAAACTAATGACTCAATCGATTCCAAATTTTTACACGTTTCTCTGTGAGTGTATAGCTATCGTATGAACTAGGATAAAGCCAATCGGTGAAGATTTTCCTTATTTTTTAAATATTTTTTCAAAGGTCCACCTGCAGCTATTCCACAGAAAGAAGAATACCTGCAGCGCTTCCACAGCAAGAAGAATACCTACAGTTCACCTTTATGAAAAAGAAGACCTCCAGCTCTGCTACAGGAGGAAAAATATCTCCGGCTTTCCGATAGGAAGAGAATAACATGCAGCTCTTCTACAGGAAGAAGAATGCCTCCAGGTCTTTCATAAGAAGAAAAATACCAGCAGCTCCTCCATAGGAAGAATAATACCTCCAACTCTTTACCAGGAAGAAGAATACTTGCAGCTCTGTAATACGGGAAGAATACCTCCAGATGTCCCATACGGAGAAGAATACCTCGAGCTATTTCAAAGGAAGCAGAATATCTGCAGCTCTTACAAATTAAGAATACCTGTAGCCTTTCCACAAGAAGAAGGAAAATACCTGCAGGGCGTCCAGAGGAAGAAGAATACCTGCAGTGCTTCCAAAGGAAAACAATACCTGCAGCTCTTCCACAGGAAGAATAGTTACAGTTCTCCTTTAGGAAGAAGACTACAGGACATCCAGTATTCCTATAGGTAGATAATTACATGCAGCTCTCCTGCATGAAGAAGCATGCATACAGGTCTTCCATAGGAAGAAGAGTACAAGCAGCTCTTCCATAGGAAGATGACGATCCCCAGCTCATCTTCAGGGAGCTTCCTATAGGAACAATAATAAACCATGTTAGGAAAGTTCAATAGTTGGGCGGGATATTTGAACTAATTTAAAATAACCCATACACATACCATTCTGAAATCGATGAAAAATTGCATGTCAGTCGGACAGACAAGTGTTTTTTAGGGTACCATTTGTATGAACCAAAATTGTATATGGGACCAGTATGACCTCTGGACGTATTTGAGGAACCATTTGGTATGCTGCAGCACAGTGCTCTGTCCGAAATTTATCTCGTTCAACGAAACGCTTATTATTTTCTTATTTCTATAACGAATGTTTAAAAGTCGGACAGGGCTGTCTATATGATACCTTCACCGCTTTGGATACATATAACAAATGATTACATAACATCATTGGAGGACCATAGCGATTGAGAATCGCGCAAATTGAATGTTTGATCTACATAGATATTTGATCGAATTAAATAAACACATACACATAAAAATTGCGTGTCAATCGGGCAGACTTGAATTCGTTGGGGTACCAGTTTTATGAAATCGAGCAAAATGTTGTATGGGAGCCATATATAAATCTGGAACTAATTGAGCAACCATGACATACACCATTTAATATGCTGCAGCACAATACGCTGTCCACAGTTTTATCTCGCTAGGAGAAACCTTTACTATTTGGTGCTAAAATTGCATGAACTCAGACAATATGAAGGGATAATATCTACATCTGAATATATTTCAAACCAGTAAGGAAAGTAGTAAAGTCGGGCGGGGCCGACTATATGATACCCTTCACCACTATGGGTATGTTAATCAGGACTATTAACATGAAATTGGATGAAATAAAATATGTGATATTTATCTAAATGTGAATCTACCTAGATCTATCCATAAAGTATGTAAATCGACATCACACAAATATAAATAGGTCATCCGTTGAGATATGTCTGCACTTCTAGAAAACGCAACAAAGTAATTCTATGCTCAATTTTGTACGTTGTGCAAAATTTGATGTCAATCTGACTAACATTAGGAGTTTGATGCCCAATTTACTTGAAATCGTGCGGAAATGTATATGGAAGCTCTATCCACATATTAAGCGATTTCAAACAAACTTGTCACAGGTTAGGTTGTAATAATTTCAGAACGTTTTGTTCTTATCAGCCTATTGGTTCCTTGGTTGCGTCAATTACTTAAAATTAATCTATAATAAAAGGGAGCTATATATAAATCTGGACCCATTTTCATTAAATAAGGCAGACATAACTCTAGGACCAATTCAGTACGTTACGCCAAATTTCGTGCAAATCGAAAGATATATGAGGATTTGGGTGCACCATTTACATCAAATCGGACGAAAATATATATGGGAGCTATATCTAAATCTGGACCGATTTTCACGAAACTTGGCAGATATCATTCTAGGCTCAATTCAGTACGTTATGACAAATTTCGTGCAAATCGCTAGATATTTGTGGTCTTTGGTGCACCATTTACATGAAATCGAACGAAAATATATATGGGAGCTATATCTAAATCTGGACCGATTTTCACGAAACAAGGCAGACATTACTCTAGCCTCAATTCAGTACGTTATGCCAAATTTCGTGCAAATCGAAAGATTTATAGCGTTTTTGGTGCACCATTTACATGCTATCGGACGAAACTATATATGGGAGCTATATCTAAATCTTGACCGATTTTCACGAAACTTGACAGACATCATTCTAGATTCAATTAAGTACGTTATGCCAAATTTCCTGCAAATCGAAAGATATATTGGGACTTTGGTGCACCATTTACATGAAATCGGACGAAACTATATATGGGAGCTATATCTAAATCTCAATCGATTTCACTAAACTTGACACACATCATTCTAGACTAAATTCAGTACGCTATGCCAAATTTCGTGCAAATCGAAAGATATATGTGGACTTTGGTGCACCATTTACATTAAATCGGACGAAAATATATGAGAGCTATATCTAAATCTTGATAGATTTTCTCAAAACTTGGCAGACATCACTCCGGGCTCAATTCAGTACGTTATGCCAAATTTGGTGCAAATCGAACGATATATAGGGATTTTAGGGCACCATAACATGAAATCGGACGGAACTATATATGGGGGCTATATCTAGATATGGACCGATTTTCTCAAAACTTGGCAGACATCACTGTAGGCTCAATTCAGTACGATATACAGGTGTTCCATTTACCTTAAATCGGACGAAAATATATATGGGAGCTAAATCTAAATCTGGACCGATTTTCATGAACCTTAACACACATCATTCGTGACTTAATTCCGAACGTTATGCCAGATTTCGTATAAATAGAAAGATATACATGGAGTTTGTGGCACCATTTGCATTAAACCGGACGAAAATAAATATATGAGCTATACCTAAATCTGAACCGATTTTTCCCAGGGTTCGTCCCTCGGCCAAATAAATTAGCTGTGCCAAATTTTTTCATATTCGGATCATAAATGCGACCTGTACATTGTTCAAAATTTAACATGGACATGCAAAAACGGACGGACATGCAAAAATCGACTCAGAAAGCGATCATATGCATATTATAAAATGAAACCATGTGTCTATATCGCTTCCTTTTGCCTGTTACAAACATATACACAAAGACGTAATACCCTGTACCACAGTGTGGTGAGGATTATAAAAAAGCGGATACTGTTATGTTGGGGGGAGGCGTTGTGATATAAAACCCATCATTTATTTATGGTGGTATACGCAATCCGGACGATGTTTCCCCCAATGCTTTAATATTTCCAATTTGAGAACATAACGCATATAGTTTCTCCTTTTAATTATCCCAATTCTATTTTAAGTTGTTTCCCCAACAATTCCAATCAAAAACAAACAACTAACCCCATAGACCCAAAGCCATTTTAAATGTATTTAAGCCAATTTAAAAAGGAACAAAGCAAGAAAAATAATTTTCCCAAAACTATTGACACCTCAAGTTACCAAAATATCAACCCACCTACATGTCCACCCGATACACACCCACACATATACATACCAAAAACAATCAAGCCCTCAGATGCCTTATATACATATGTATGTGTGTATGTAGAAAATGTCAACATTTGTGTTTTCATTTTTCTTCTTTCAATTTTTATTTCCTTTTAGTGTTCTGGAAAGACTATTGAGGTCCTTGTTGTTCTATTTGGTTTTGTTCACCCTGCGCGGAGCAGGGTGGGAAGGTGTGACAGTGAAGATGATACTGATGTTAAGTCTGATGTCAATTCATGTCACATTTCGTGTTTTTTCTGTCTTTTTCTCTTTGCCTTTCCTCGCTAGTTCTTCCGGTCCTATCACCTTTCGGTTGCCTTCTTATGCGAAAGCAACAGCAGTCGTAGTTCATGAATGAATTTAAGTTTGATTAGAACCTTTAGACATCTTAGCCATCACTTTCAGTAATAATGGAGATGTTAAATTTGTTCACCTTTTCCTGGTAGAATTTTCTTCTCTGTTTTTGTTGTTGTTTTTCTCTCATCTACTACGTTTGGCTTTGCTTTCACACTCATCGAACTGTTTGTTGCTGGTGATTGAAGTGGGTCGTCGATTAGGTTGAAGGTGAATTGTTTACAGGTTGATTTCATAACAAAGGCCAACAAACTGAGAAAAGGAAATAAGTGACAGCTACCGAAGGTATCTATCTGTATGTCGACCATTACTTCTGTTTGTTAGCTTGTTTTATTTGTGTGACATCACTTAAATAAATTGGCTGTCATCAGTTTTCCGGCAATATTTTCATATATGTATATATGCCGGTGTTGTTTGTAAGGTGCGTGCGTCCGTGGTATATTGGTAGTAGACGTTTGTTATTATTTTAACGTCTTTGCCAGATTAAAAGGTATCATTTCAATGTGCCCTTCAAGGGTCCTCCTTGCCGTTTTTATGTTTGTTTGTTTGTATTGTAGGCAATAATCAGCTTTATTTATTGTGTTATATCAATATTAAGTTGTTTTGTGTTCAGCGTGTATTTTAATGGAGTAGGGGGTATAGGTGTTGGGGGATTTATTAAAGACTGAAATATTGCCTAAATTAGGGGTTCTTTAATATTTCCAGGAAGACTGTTTCAGAGGATGGTATAAAAAAGGAAAAATTAATTTCAAATAGAGGGAGAATGCCGCTGGCCTTGAGCTGTTGAAGGTTTATTGAAATTTAATTAATAACGGTCCTGGATTGTCTCAGATATTCTAAAAGTTCTACCCTTGTACACTAAAAGAAAAGTAATTTTCAACCAAATTGACTGTAATTTTATATTTAGAATTCTCCTTGGGTAGGAAAATTTTCCTACTAAAATTGCACCATGCAGCACTAACATCTTGAAACAATGGGGATCAACACAATCTGAATGCTTTCATTTCCCCTTTTTGGCACATCTGTCAAAAATCGAAAACTAACAACTCTTGCTAAACCCAGGTTTGGTTTGCATGACTTCTTCATATGGTTAAAGTCTCACGATTTCATTAGAAAATGGTCCACTACTTCTGGTACCTCACCCACAAAATGGTCAAAATTGTGCTTAAAATTAATTTTATAATAACACGCAAACGGACTATCCGATTCTAACGAAACTTTGCACTATCTATTATCTGTGCCAAGCCCAGATCAAGTAGAAAGATTTTCAATATTTATAAACCAATATCAAACTAATGGAATGTCCGATTTGAACCAAACTGTGCACAACCTTCTACCTTTACCAAGC